>NC_135981.1:21265988-21545988 GCF_053455715.1 Rhinoraja longicauda
TTTCTTAAAAAGTGGGATAACATTTGCTATCCTCCAATCCACAGGAACTGATCCTGAATCTATAGAACATTGAAAAATGATCTCCAATGCTTCCACTATTTCTAGAGCCACCTCCTTAAGTACTCTGGGATGCAGACCATCAGGCCCTGGGGATTTATCAGCCTTCAGTCCCATCAGTCTACCCAAAACCATTTCCTGCCTAATGTGGATTTCCTTCAGTTCCTCCATCACCCTAGGTTCTCCGGCCCCTAGAACATTTGGGAGATTGTGTGTATCTTCCTCAGTGAAGACAGATCCAAAGTAACGGTTTAACTCGTCTGCCATTTCTTTGTTCCCCATAATAAATTCCCCTGCTTCTGTCTTCAAGGGACCCACATTTGCCTTGACTATTTTTTTCCTCTTCACGTACCTAAAAAAACTTTTGCTATCCTCCTTTATATTATTGGCTAGTTTACCCTCGTACCTCATCTTTTCTCCCCGTATTGCCTTTTTAGTTAACTTTTGTTGCTCTTTAAAAGAGTCCCAATCCTCTGTCTTCCCACTCTTCTTTGCTATGTTATACTTCCTCTCCTTAATTTTTATGCTGTCCCTGACTTCCCTCGTCAGCCACAGGTGTCTCTTACTCCCCTTAGAGTCTTTCCACCTCTTTGGAATAAATTGATCCTGCAACCTCTGCATTATTCCCAGGAATACCTGCCATTGCTGTTCTACCGTCTTCCCTGCTAGGGCCTCCTTCCAATCAATTTTGGCCAGCTCCCGCCTCATGCCTCTGTAATCCCCTTTGCTATACTGTAATACCGACACTTCCGATTTTCCCTTCTGCCTTTCCATTTGCAGAGTAAAACTTATCATGTTGTGATCACTGCCTCCTAATGGCTCTTTTACCTCTAGTCCCCTTATCAGATCAGGATCATTACACAACACTAAATCCAGAATTGCCTTCTCCCTGGTAGGCTCCAGTACAAGCTGTTCTAAGAATCCATCTCGAAGGCACTCTAGAAACTCTCTTTCCTGGGGTCCATTTCCAACCTGATTTTCCCAGTCTACCTGCATGTTGAAATCTCCCATAACCACAGTAGCATCACATTTTTGACACACCAATTTTATCTCCTGATTCAACTTGCACCCTATGTCGAGGCTACTGTTTGGGGGCCTATAGATAACTCCCATTAGGGTCTTTTTACCCTTACAATTTCTCATTTCTATCCATACTGATTCAACATCTCCTGATTCTATGTCACCCCTTGCAAGGGAATGAATATCATTCCTTACCATCAGAGCAACCCCACCCCCTCTGCCCACCTGTCTGTCTTTTCTATACGTTGTGTACCCCTGGATATTCAGTTCCCAGCCCTGGTCCTCTTGTAACCATGTCTCAGTGATCCCTACAACATCATACTTGCCCATGACTAACTGAGCCTCAAGCTCATCCACTTTATTTTTTATACTACGCGCATTTAAGTACAACACTTTAACTTCTGTATTTACCTCCTCTCTCACATCGTTCACAATTGGCCCTGCCCTTAATTTCTTTTCCGCTCTAGAACTTCTGTTCCCATTCTTCCGAGAGTCTTTTGCAATATCTCCTGTATTCCCTTTTACCTCATCTTCATATTCACAATTTGTTAACCCCTCCCCCCCACTACTTAGTTTAAAGCCACAGGTGTCACACTAGCAAACCTGCCTGCCAGAATGTTTGTCCCCCTGCTGTTAAGATGCAACCCGTCCCTTTTGTACAAGTCACCCCTAGCCCAGAAGAGATCCCAGTGGTCCAGAAATCGAAATCCCTGCTCTCTGCACCAGCCCCTCAGCCATAAATTCATACCCTCTATCTCTCTGTTCCTGGCCTCACCAGCACGAGGTACCGGTAGCAGTCCAGAGATAACCACCTTCGACGTCCTACTGCTCAGTGCTTTTCCCAACTCTCTAAACTCCCGCTGTAGCACCTCCTTCCTCTTCCGCCCGACGTCATTCGTGCCCACGTGCACAACGACTTCAGGTTGATCGCCTTCCCTCACTAGGATTTTCTGAAGCCGGTCTGTGATGTGTTGAACCCTGGCACCAGGGAGGCAACAGACCATCCTCAAGTCCCTCCTGCTGCCACAGAATCTTCTGTCCGTCCCTCGGACTATGGAGTCACCGACCACTACGGCTCTTCCAGACTTCGGTCTCCCCTGTCGAGTATCCTTGCCAACAGGTCCGCCACTCGGACTGGAAACGTCTTCTGCCCCGACAGTTCCCAAGAGGGTATACCTATTTGCAATAGGCACAGCCACCGGGGTCTCCTGTAGTCCACGTCCACTCCCCCCTGAAACAGTCTCCCACCTTCGCTCGACCTGGACCCTTGGCGTGACAGCCTCACAATAGGTCCTGTCGAGGCGGTGCGTACAGGCTCGAAGGGCCGAATGGCCTACTCCTGCACCTACTTTCTATGTTTCTATGTTTCTATGTTTCTCCTGGGATGCTGCCTGACCCGCTGAGTTACTCCAGCATTTTTGTGATACCTTCGATTTGTCCCAGCATCTGCAGTTATTTCCCTACACAACAATGTTTACTAGATCGTTCTCGTGGGCCCAGTGCTTTCACATATCGCAGATGTGCCTAAACAAATTAACAAAGAGTTAAACTATCTTGGATTTAAAGATGAACCATTATATTGGAATAAATTCTTCACAGGAGTTATTGGGTTGCTTTTTACTTTGATGCCTTCAACAAAAGATGTGTCAAGCAGACTGATTTTGCATTTGCTGCTTCTGGTTCTTTTACAATTTCCTACCTCTTAAAAATATTCTTCTTGTTCGTTGAATGATGGTTCCCTGAGGGATTTTAGGCTTTAATTTTGTTTTTTGCACTGTAATTTTTTTGAACTTTTTGGTTTGTTTATTATATTGCCTTTTGTGTACAGTATGGCGAGTCCGAGACTTGTAGTTGTAGATGAAGTTTATTGCAACCGCAATACACGAATACAGAATCAAAACAACAAGTCGCAGGACAACCAATATAAACTTACTGTCTTCCTTGAAGACTCAGACGAACTAACTAAATCGGGCGCCAAACGCACCCATGACATCGCTGACCAATCAGCGATGTCCTTCCCTGGACCAATCCCCATGGTCACGTTCCCACGTGACCTCGCTGGCCAATCCGAGGGTTCGACGACCTAGACCATTCTCCATGGTCGCTACATGACCCCCCCCAGAACCCGAGGTGCGGAACCTAGCTGGGAGCCTGATTTCGCGACCACAACGAGTACGGAGAGGGACAGCCTGAACCACAGGAGCCGGAGGTTCCGGACTTGGTGGAACAGCCGGAACGAGAGGTTCTGGAGGAACTACCGGCACGGGGGGCTCTGGAGGAACTGCCGAAACGGGAGGTCCTGAAGGAACTGTCAGAACGGGGGTTTCTGGACTGGGCGGAACTAACGGAGGTCGGCCTCTCCGAGGGGTTTGACCGACCAAAACTGGTTGATCCGGGTCCAAATGGGCAGGTTTGAGCCGGGACACCGAGACTAGTTCGCTCTTGCCGCCCATGTCTAAGGTGAAAGTAGCCGTTCCCTTACGTAACACCCGGAACGGCCCTTGATAGACCCTCTGCAACGGGGCGCGATGGGCATCCTTACGCAGAAAAACAAACTCACAGTCTTTCAGGGCAGCCGGTTCATGCACCATGGAACACCCATGGCGTGAAGTCGGCACTGGAGCCAGGGAGCCCACCCGTTCCCGGAGAGATGCTAACGCTGATGGGACCGAAGGGAGCAGGGCTGAAGGGTCCGAAAACAGGTCTCCGGGTACTCGAAGTGTCGAGCCATATACTAGCTCTGCAGACGACGCACCGAGATCTGGCTTAGGAGCAGTCCGGATGCCCAAAAGAACCCAAGGGAGTTGGTCCACCCAGTCCGGGCCTTCAAGCCTTGCACTGAGGGACGCCTTAAGTTGGCGGTGGAACCTTTCTACGAGTCCATTTGCCTGGGGGTGATATGCAGTTGTGGGTTGTAACTTGGACCCGTACAGTTCCGCCAGCGCGGCCCAGAGGGACGAAGTGAACTGTGGCCCTCTGTCAGTGGTAATAACTGCCGGGACCCCAAAACGAGCTACCCAATGGAGGGCCAAAGTCCTAGCACAAGACGCTGACGAGATATCAAACAATGGGAAAGCCTCTGGCCACCGGGTGAACCGATCCACCACCGTGAGGAGGTGGGTGTAGCCCTGGGAGGAAGGCAAAGGTCCGACCAAATCCACGTGGATGTGAAAAAAACGAAAGGCCGGGACCTCGAAATCCTGTACGGGGGGCTGGACGTGGCGCTGGACTTTAGCGGTCTGACAGGGCACGCAGGAACGTGCCCACCCCGCTACCTGTTTTCTCAGGCCATGCCAGACAAACCTCGCTGCTACCAAGGCAGAGGTGGAGCGGATGGACGGGTGCGCCAACCCATGAATGGCATCGAAAACTCGGCGCTGAAGGGAAGGCGGCACTACCGGCCTGGGACGAGGAAGAGAAATATCGCACCAGACTTTCGTGCCCTCCGACCCACAAGCCACCTGGGCCAACTTTAATCCCGAAGTGGTGGACCGGTAAGCCGAAACGGTATCCGCCAGAAGCTGCGCCTCCGCGAGCTCCTGGGGATCCACCTCGCAGTCCACCGCCGAAATAGGGGGAAAAGCAGGTCTAGACAGGGCGTCAGCAACGGCATTAAGCTTACCCGCGATATGACGGACATCTGTTGTAAATTCGGAGATAGCAGTCAGGTGCCGCTGCTGGCGGGCCGACCATGGGTCAGACAATTTCAAAAACGCAAATGTTAATGGCTTGTGGTCCGTAAATGCCACAAATGGGCGGCCCTCGAGGAAATACCTAAAATGACGGACAGCTAAATAGAGAGCTAGAAGCTCTCGGTCAAATGCACTATATTTCAGCTCGGCCGAATTTAGTTGCCGGCTGAAAAAGGCTAAAGGCTGCCAATGGCCACCAACCTGCTGCTCCAGAACCCCACCCACCGCCACGTCAGAGGCGTCAACCGTCAGGGCCGTGGGGGCGGAGGGGCTCGGATGGACCAACATGGTGGCGTCTGCCAGGGCTGCCTTAGCTGCCGTAAAAGCCGACTCTGCGGCCGGGGACCACAACAACTCTACCGGGTTCCCTGCAAGGCATTGGAAAAGCGGGCGCAGGACTCGCGCCGCTGCCGGAACGAATCTATGGTAGAAATTAACCATACCGACGAACTCCTGCAGCCCTTTTACAGTGGTGGGCCTGGGAAAGGCCCGGATGGCTTCCACCTTCTCGGGTAAAGGGGCGGCACCGGCAGGAGTAATTCTGTGCCCTAGAAAATCAAGGGCAGGCAGGCCGAATTGACATTTGGAGGGTTGGATAATGAGCCCGTGGTCTTGGAGCCGCTGGAACACGGTCCTCAAATGGGCCTGGTGTTCCAGCACGGAGGGGCTGGCTATCAGGATGTCGTCTAGATAAATAAACAAAAAGGGTAAACCCCGGCCCACGCGGTCCATCAGTCGCTGGAAAGCCTGTGCCGCGTTCTTTAAACCGAAAGGCATACGCAACCATTCAAACAACCCGAACGGAGTTATAGTTGCAGTTTTTTGTATGTCCTCCGGTCGCACCGGAATCTGATGATATCCTCGCACCAAATCGATTTTGGAAAACACTACCGCACCTTCCAGCCCAGATGAAAAGTCCTGTAGGTGCGGTATGGGGTAGCGATCAGCCGTGGTGACAGCATTGAGACGCCGATAATCGCCACATGGCCTCCACCCCCCAGATGCCTTGGAGACCATGTGTAACGGCGAGGCCCACGGGCTGTCAGACTGACGGACAATTCCCATTTCCTCCATCTTCCTGAACTCCTCCTTTGCCACCACCAGTTTGTCTGGCGGCAGTCTCAATAGACAATAGACAATAGACAATAGGTGCAGGAGTAGGCCATTCAGCCCTTCGAGCCAGCACCGCCATTCAATGCGATCATGGCTGATCACTCTCAATCAGTACCCCGTTCCTGCCTTCTCCTCATACCCCCTCACTCCGCTATCCTTAAGAGCTCTATCCAGCTCTCTCTTGAAAGCATCCAACGAACTGGCCTCCACTGCCTTCTGAGGCAGAGAATTCCACACCTTCACCACCCTCTGACTGAAAAAGTTCTTCCTCATCTCCGTTCTAAATGGCCTACCCCTTATTCTCAAACTGTGGCCCCTTGTTCTGGACTCCCCCAACATTGGGAACATGTTATCCTGGCCCGAGCGAAAACGGGAGGGCCTTCGGTGCGGATATGATGGACCACACCGTGTTTAGCCGAAGGTGCGTCGAAACGTTGAACGAGCAGCTCTGGGAACTCGGCCAGAATCGCAGCATACGAGTCGGGGGCCGCGACGACGGCCTGGACAGTAGGGCTGAGCGAGGAGGCGATTGTCGGAGCGACGTGCTCGTCTTCGGCGGCAGGTCGGAGGTCGTTACCGCGGACATCAGGAACCAGTGAAAAAGCCCAGAGAAAATCTGCGCCCAGGATCGCTTGTTTGACGTCGGCTATGATGAATGGCCATTCGTACGTGCGGAGGCCTAAACCCAGGGACATTTTCCGTGTACCGAAAGTGCGAATTGGGCTGCCGTTCACCGCGATGAGGGTGGGACCTGTCTTACCCGATCTGGTTTCGAGGTCGGTCGGCGGCACTATGCTGACGATGGCTCCCGTGTCTACCAAAAATTCTGTGTCCGTGAATCGATCATGGACATAGAGGCGCCGGTTCTGGCCAATCGTAACTGCCCCTATGTACGATCGGCCGAGGCATTTCCCGCGAAGGTACAAGGCAAGCGGCAGTTGCGGGATTCGTTACCCCATCGTAGGTGATAATAGCACCAGCCGCGCTTGTGTGGATCTTTTTGGCGGGCTTTCGGAGAATTGGCGGGAGACGTGGCGCCATCTTGCCGTCGCTGTGGCGTGGTCACCGATGTCGAGACTTTGTTGATGGAATCCCCTGCCTTGTTTTTTCCCGCTATGAGCGCGTCCGCTTTCGCTGCATATGCTTCGGGGTCCTTAAAAGAACAATCCGTAAGCAGCAATCGGACATCCTCGGGGAGTTTTTCGCGGAATGCCTGCTCAAACATCGGGCAATCCGTATGCTCACCGGCTAGCACCATCATTTCGGCCATGAGGACGGAAGGCAGTTTGTCTCCAAGCTCCGGTAGGTGCAGAAGTTTTGCCGCACCACCATGCTTTTTTAACCCGAAGGTCCGCAGTAATACCTTCTTCATGGTTTCATACTTGTCTTCCGCAGGTGAATTTATTATGAACCGCATCACGCGCTTGGTTGTGTCCGGCGATAGCGCGCTGACGAGGTAGAAATACTTCGTGGAATCATCCGACACCTTCTTTATATGGAATTGGGCCTCGGCGTGGATAAACCAAGCTTGCGGTGCGTACGTCCAAAATAACGGAAGATGAACGTCCGCCGCGCTTGACTCCGGTGTGCCCTGCTCAGTCATCGTCAACGAGGCGTCGGGTTTTTCTCAGTCGGTGATCGTCCAGATCACGTCGGGGTCACCAATATGGCGAGTCCGAGACTTGTAGTTGTAGATGAAGTTTATTGCAACCGCAATACACGAATACAGAATCAAAACAACAAGTCGCAGGACAACCAATATAAACTTACTGTCTTCCTTGAAGACTCAGACGAACTAACTAAATCGGGCGCCAAACGCACCCATGACATCGCTGACCAATCAGCGATGTCCTTCCCTGGACCAATCCCCATGGTCACGTTCCCACGTGACCTCGCTGGCCAATCCGAGGGTTCGACGACCTAGACCATTCTCCATGGTCGCTACAACAGTACCATATTTACAAAACTGTGCTGCTGCTGCTGCTGCTGCAAGTAAAAATGTCATTGTTCCATATCGGGGCATCTACATACTAAAACTCTCGTTTGTTTGTTTGTTTGTTCCTGAACTATAGCTAAAGTGGTACATGATAGCGCAATAATTTTAGGCCCACCTTACTCACCGCCGTCCCTTTGGTGCTAATGGAAGAAGTTTCATTGAAATCGGTGTTATATTTTTTAAGTTATTCACATTTTAAAGTTTAAATCTATCTCCTAGGGAGGGATTGGGGAAGGATGGGGGTGTAGGGAGGGGGGTGTAGGGAGGGGGCAGGGAGGGAGGGAAGGGGAGGGGGAGGGGGGATAATGGGGATTGAAGATGGAGTGGGGGGAGAGGAAGGGGGAGGGGAGGGGGAGGGGAGGGGGAGGGGGAGGGGGAGGGAAGGGGAGGAAGGGAGGGGGAGGAGGGGGGAGAGAGGGGAGGGGGAGGGGGAGGGGGAGGGGGAGGGGAGGGGGAGGGGAGGGAAGGAGGGGAGGGGAGGGGGGAGGAGAGGGGAGGGGGAAGAGGAGAGGGGAGGAGGGGGGAGAGAGGGGAGGGGGAGGGGGAGAGGGGAGGGGGAGGGGAAGGGGAGGGAAGGAGAGGAAGGGAGGGGGGAGGAGAGGGGAGGAGGGGGGAGAGAGGGGAGGGGGAGGGGGAGAGGAGAGGGTGCTGCACCAATGCAAGAGAGGTTTGGGCCCAACTGGTCCACTTGGTCTAGTATGATAATAAAACACCCTTGACTCTTAATTCTTGACCAGAGTGCAGTTGGAAGCTGTCTGAGAGCCAGTCTTACACACCTGGTAAATACTAATTATAATTATCTCTCAGGGACAGAAGTTTCTGAACATGTGTACGCTTTATTGCAATTTAACAACAATTACCACATATGCTTCCATTCCATTACATCATTAAATTATATGCAATATGTTGATTTGCATCTTTACCTGTAAATATACTGTACTGCTGTCCCTTTTGAAAAATGTGTTTCACAGGTTCAGTTTGTTAAATGTCTTCCTCAGATACTAAGATCATCTTGAGTGTGTCTGTGTCCTTGGGAGTTTATTTATTGTCTAATCTGTTATTTGTGGCATTGAGTCATCTCTTTAACAGTTCATTCTACCACCATTATTTTTGTGTGTTTCTTCAACGTATGTCTCTTGTTATAATCTGTTAGACAATGAGAAGACTCCTAACATCAGAGAGTCATAGAGTCTTATAGGCAGGAAATAGGCCCTTTTGGTCCAACTTGCCCACACCAGCCAACATGTCCCATCTACACTCGTCTCACCTGCCTGCATTTGGCCCATATATCTCCAAACCTTTCCTATCCATGTACTTGTCCAAATATCTGTTAAATGTTGTTATGGTACCTCCTCTGGCAGCTCGTTCCATATACCCACTACCCTTTGTGTGAAAAAGTTACCCCTCAGATTTTCTATTAAATCTTTCTACCCTCATCTTAAACTTATGCCCTCTGGTTAGTGATTCTCCTACTCTGGGCAAGAGACTCTGTGCGTCTACCCGATCCATTCCTCTCATGATTTTGTACACTATGATTTTGCATCCTTAATATTTTGCACCATTTGATGCAGAAGACGTGTACAATCTCACCGATATCCTGCTTCTGTGCATCACCTGTATTCATCAGTTTTAAAGCTCTCACTTTCTCGACTTGTCTAAACTTCTCTGTATCCATTCTGAATGAACTGTCAGGTGTGAATGATGGTTTTGCTTTTAACTAAAGAATAAACATTTCATTCAACTTCTCTTTTTACATTCTCTCATCCAAGCTAGGCTAAAATAACTTTAGAAGCATTTGTAGTCCATGACGCATCATTTGCACGCTTGCAGTAAATCTTGGTGTAGAAGATTATGATGTTTTGGGATAATGAAGTTGGCTAAGTCAAGACTTATCCTTAAACAAACAATCTCAGAAAACTTTCCTCATCAAGGCGTCCTGGTGAATATTTGGCAGCCTTTTACCTCTTCAAGGCTGGATACCAATAGGAAATCAGTGATTGTTTGATATCATGGAACCTCCTAATACGCTAACATTGATGACATGGTTTATTTTCCGACACTGATTTTTCGGCTCTGCCATGAGAATTGCAACAATCAGTTTGCAGACCACAATCACTCTGCTGTTGTGCGCTGTCCCATATGTTTAACATCATTGCATTTGGAATGGGTGTAAAAATGGACCAAACGGTCTCTGTCTTTCTGTGCACACAGGAGAACTCCAACACCAATTTGTCTTGGCCAACTGAGCAATTTTGAGATCCCGTGGTCACTGTCACCAATCATTGAAGCTCAGCCTGCTGCTTTGAAGATTACCTTCGAATGATGCAGATTACGTTACCATAAGACCATAAGGCTTAGGAGCAGAATTAGGCCATTCGGCCCATCAAGTCGGTTCCACCATTCGGTCATGGCTGATCTGTTTTTCCATCGCAACTCCATTCTCTTCCCTACTCCTCATAACCTTTGACAGGTTTACTAATCAAAAACTTTTCAATCTCCACTTTAAAAATACCCAATGACAGACTCTATCTATGCCTTTCATTATTCTGTAAGTTTCAATGAGGTTCCCCCTCAACCTTCTAAACTCCAGTGAGTAAAGGCCCAGTGCTGTCAAATGTTCATCACATGCTAACCCACTCGTTCCTGGAATCCTTCTTGTAAACCTCCTCTGGACCCTCTTGTACCTGGTGGCTAAAGAAATGACTCCTCATCTGCATACTAAAGGTACATCCTTTTATTCTGAGGCTGTGCCATCTGATCCTGGACTCTCCCACTAGTGGAAACATCCTCTCCACATCCACACTGGACCTTCCATTATTCAGTAGGTTTCAATGAGATCTCCCCTCATCCTTCTAAACTCCAGCGAGTACAGGCACAGCGCCCAATCTCCATTCATCTGTTTGTCATTAGTTTAGTATATTGGGAGGTGATTAGTAAGAGAGTATTGTTGGGTCAGTAAACAGAGTCTAAAATAATAGGCTCGGCATGGAATAGACAGGGTGACACAGTGGCACAGTAGTAGAGTTGCTGCCTCACAGCGCCAGAGACCCGAGTTTGATCCTGATTACGGGTGTTGTCTCTACGGAATTTGTACATTCTCCCTATGACCACGTGGGTTTCCTTCGGATGCTCCGGTTTCCACCCACACTCCAAAGATATACAGGTTTGTAGATTAATTCGCTTCGGTAAAAATTGTAACTTGTCCCTAATGTGTAGGAAAGTGCTGGTGCACAGGGAGCGCTAGTTGGTGGCGGCTCAGTGGATCCAAGGCCCTGTGTCCGCGCTGCATTGCTAAACTAAACTTACACTAAACTAAAACTAATAATCCCACAAGGAACAACAGGAGGTTTAGTATGAACGCGCACACTTTACTGTAGACTAACTGCTACCATCTTTGTTTATTTCACTTGTGTTTCTGCAGAGATTGTCCATTGCATAAGAATTTAACATTGTTCAATCATACGTTGTTCAGTCATTCAGTAAATTCATGAATGATAATTTATCTCAGGATGTGGCGGTGCTGCCCCAGCAGCTGCGGCTCACCTGCGATCCGTTTGTCTTTTCCTTCTTGTCTTATTTTTAATGTTAGATGTATGTTATAGTTTACTTTTAGTTGTGCATTATGTAGGGAATGGTGGGACCTTCTTCCGGGTTGCGTATCCGTTCGTGCTGCAGCCTAGCAACAGGGAGCTGGCGGCCTCCGGACTTACTTACCATCGCGGAGCTGGCTGACTTCGGAGGCTTCGGAGGCTTCGGCCGCGGGCCCTGTGCGCTGTGGCGTCGGGCGCTCGTGTGTCCCTGGTTGGCGACCGAGTTTCGGGGGCTCCAGCGGCAGCATCTTCATCCGCCCAGAATCGTGGGCCTTGGGCCGGCCCATTCGCGGGACTTTTCGTCGTCCGGCGCGGCTTGGAATTGGCCGCGGGATCTTCCATCGCCCGCCGGTGCTTCAGGGTCGGGAGCCTCGATCGCCCCGACGCAGCAGTTTTGACCGCCCGACCACGGGTGAAGAAGCAAGAAGGAGATAAGACTTTTTTTTTTACCTTCCATCACAGTGTGGAGGTGCCTGGAGGAGAGTCACTGTGATGGATGTTTGTGTTGAATTATGTAGTTGTGTGATTTGTGCTTTTTTGGTGTTGTAACTGCATGGTAACTAAATTTCGTTCAAACTTGTTTTGAGTGACAAATAAAGAAATTCACTCATTTTCACATACTAACCCCATATCTCTCAAATTCATCAACCTTCCATTAATAGTAATCCAACATTAATCCCAGTTTTTTCTCCCTTGGATCCTGCCCTTCACCCACATACTATGGGCAATTAACCTACCAACACGCACATCTTTGGGGTGCGGGAGGAAACCGGAACACACAGGAGAAGCTCGTGATCACAGGGGGAGCATGCAAACTCCACACAGACAGCACCTGGGTTCAGGATTGAACCTGGGACTCGGGTGCTGTGAGGGAGTGGCTCTACCAGCTATGCCACTGTGCCATCCAATTGATCTCTGTCATGAATGTGCTCAGTGACACAGTAACCACAACCTGCCGAGGAGAATCCCAAAGACTGAGATCATCTGGACATCCCAGTTAGGAGAAACATCAATCAGTCATAGGGCCATACGGCATGGGAACAGGCCCTTCGGCCCAACTCACCCATGCCAGCAAAGGTACCTCATCTCACCTCATCCCATTTTCCCATGTTTGACCGATATTGCTCTAAAACATTCCTATCCCTATACCTGTCCAAGTGTGATTTAAATGTTGTTATGGTACCTGCCTCAACGACCTCATTTCTTCATGTACCTGTCAAGCTCCATAAGAACTACACGGTTTTTACATGAGACTCATTTGTTTATTTTCTTGCTGTTAAAGAATTGACAGCTAAAAGTCAAGAGACAATGCAAATTGGTTTCTCCCTCACACCACGACTAACCATATACAATATGAATCGATAGTTCAGTCCCGATGTGCAAGTGTCTAGATTGGAGAGAGACACCTGTTCAAGGGGTTTCTGAAGATTCACACTGCAGTTATGCAGATGCATCAATAGAAAGCAATTTGTCAGGATGCATCACAGCTTAGATTGGGTACAGCTCCATCCAAGACTGCAAGAAATTGGAGCGAATTGTGGACACAGCCCAGTTCATCACACAAACCAACCTCCCTTCGGTTGACTCCATTTATATCTGACGCTGCCTTGGCAAAGCCAGCAGCATAATCAAGGACGAGTCCAAACCTGGCCACTCCCTCTTCTCCCCTCTCCCATCAGGCAGAAGGTATAGAAGTTTAAAACTGTAAACCTCTAGATTCAGGGACAGTTTCTTCCCAGCTGTTATCAGGCAACTGAATCATCCTACCACAACTGGAGAGCAGTGCTGAACTACTATCTGACTACCTCTTTGGTGACCCTCGGACTATCCTTGATCAGACTTTAGTGACATTACCTTGGCCTAAACATTATTCCCTTATCATGTATCTATACACTGTGAAAGGCTGTAATCATGTACTGTCTTTCTGCCGACTGAATATTTTCACTGTACCTCAGTACACGTGACAATAAGCTAAACTAAACTAGATAACCAGCATCAAATGCAAAACAAAGGCACTTTGTCATGACAAATTATTGTTGCGATTTACAGTTGAAATTTAACTATGGCTGAATGGGCAGGTTGCTGCCAAGTTTTTAATCAATGATATTCTGTGACTGGATCTACAGAAACAATAATTTATTACTTCATTACTCACCCTCAGTCTCTGCCTTGGGCTCATTGGCACCACACTCACTTTTGAGTCAGAAGGTTGCGGTTTTGAGTCCCGTTTCAGAGACGCCAACATGTCCTGGGGAGCCGCGGGAGTGGCGGGGGTGTCCCGGGGAGCCGCGGGAGTGGCGGGGGTGTCCCGGGGAGCCACGCACGCGGCAGGGGTGTCCCGGGGAGCCACGCGGGCCCGATCCACTCGCCGAACCACCGCGCCGCCGATGATCAGAACAACGACCGAAGACCGAATGCGTCTCGGTAGGGCCGACTCGCGCCACAGGCCTCACAGGGGACCGCGGTGAAGCCGGGCGGCGAGGCCTGTCTGGGCCGAAGGAGCCTCAGTGGTGGTGGCTCTGGGAGCCTCGGCGGCAACATGGGCCTCGGTGGCGGTGGGGCCTCGTGGTCGATGAGCGCGAGGGGAGAGGAGAAGACAATGGGCACCTGGCATGGGGGGGACTGCTGTGAGGGACGGTGGGAGAACAAAGGGGTGGGGGTGGGGGGGGGGGGGGGACTCTAGTTTAGAATCCTCTGTCCAGGGGATAAGTCTGTGTTTGTTTGTTTGTTCATTTGTTCTTGTGAAGGCGCTGTGCAAATGGCAGCCAGCCCACAGTCGCTTGTCTTTTTCTTTTTGTTTTCACTTTTAATTTCAAGTTTTTATGTACCTTCTGTGTTGTGACTGTCGGCAGACCAATTTCCCTGCGGGGATGCACAAAGTTTTATCGTATTGTATCGTGTCGTATTGTAACATATCGTAACGTATCGTATCATGACATATCGCATGGTATCGACATCAGGAAGTGCTGCCTTTCTGATGAGATGTTTGACTGGTGCCTGTCTTCCAAATGGGTTATAAACGGTCTTCTGGCACAGTTTGGAAGAAGAATAGGGACGTGCTGATGTTTTCTGGCCAGTTTTATCTCTTGCCCAATATCTCAAGGAGATTGACTGTTCATTATTGACGTATTGGTTTTGAGATCTCCCTACATTATAATTGTGACAACCTCGTTAAAGAACCAATGCTACTTTGGTTTACTGTAGATCACACAGACTTGAAAATTATCATAGAACTCTTCTTTTGGAAAATAGTGAACTTGCATGGACCGTTTAAGACCTGTTGCGTCATCTAATGATTCCACGGCTTATCTATGTGATATTTGGAGTCATAGAGTCGTACAGCACGGAAACAGGCCCTTGGGCCCACCTTGCCAACACCGACCAAGATGCTCCATTTACAACAGTCCCGACTGTCTGCATTGTTCCATATTCTCTAAACCTCTCCTGTCCAAATGTCCATTAAATGTTGTTATAAAAATCTGCCCGAACTGCCTCCTCTGGCAGCTCATCCCATAGACCCACCACCCTCTGTGGGAAAAGGTTGCCCCTCAGATTCCTTTTAAATCTTTCCCCTCTCACCTTAAACCTATGTCCTCTGGTTCTTGGTCCCCTGACTGAAACATAATTTTGTTATCCTTTAATCTGACATATACAAGAGAAGTTCAAATTCCATCACACCTTACCTTGCAGGTAGAAGTACTTTCAGAAAAGTTCCTTCAGATAAATGAAGTCTTGCAGGGAAATCAGCTGATAAATAATTTTGTTTTTTTTAAATAATGTTTAAAACTTAAAGTTTAAAACCTAGAAGCCATGGGTTGACCAACGAAGGATAGCATTCACACTTGTGGCAATAAAAGATCAAAGGAGGATAAAGAAGCCGATGCTTGGAGTGAGGTATTACTTGAGTAGTTTGGATCTGTATTCACTAAGGACAAGGACATGGAGGTCAGTGACATCAGTGTGGGAAATATTAATATGTTAGCTCAGTTTTGAATCAAGATGGAGGCTCTTGAAGAGCATTAAAATGGTTGGATCCCCAAGGTCTGCTTGGGATCTATACCAGGTCATTGAGAGAGGCAAGGGAGAGATTACAGGGGCCTTGGCAAATATCTTTGTATTTTATCTATCCACAGGTGTCAGAAAGATGTGGAGGGTAGCCTATGTTGTTCCCTTGTTTAAGAAGGGAAGAAGTGATAATCCAGGAAATTCTAGGCCAGTGAGCCTCACGTCAGTGGTAGGCAATTATCGGAAAGGATTCTTTGGAATAGGATTTAGAAGAGTATGGACTGATTAGGGACAATCAGCTTGTCTTTGTCTGCGGGAAGTCATGTCTTATGAACATGCTTGAGTTGTTTGAAGAAGTGATTGATGAAGGTAGGACAATGGATGTTGTCTACATGGTTTTTAATAAGGCATTTCATAAAATCCCTCTTTGGTGCGGCACGGTGGCGCAGCGCAGCGGTAGATTTCCTGCCTCACAGCGCCAGGGATCCGGGTTCGATCCTGACCATGGGTGCTGTCTGTATGGACTTTGTACAAGTTCTCCCTGTGATTTGTGTGGGTTTTCTCCGGGTGCTCTGGTTTCCACCTACACTCCAAAGACATACAAGTTTGCAGGTTAATTGGCTTGGTAAAATTGGAAATTGTCCCTAGTGTGTGTAGGATAGTGTTGGGGTGCAGGGATCACTGGTCGGCACAGACTCGGTGGGCCAAGGGACCTGTTTCCACATTGTATCTCCAAATAAGTTGATTCAGAAGATTAAAATGCCTGGCATTCACAGTGAATTGGGTGGTTGGATTCAGAACTGGTTTACTCATTGAAGACAGAAGGTTGTGGTGGAAGTGTGTTATTCAGGCTGGGGGTTTGTGGCCAGTGATGTTCCATTGGGACCTGTGCTGGGAGTTCCGTTGTTAGTGATATATATGGACGACTTTGGCGTAAATGTGGATGGATTGTAAGTTGCAAAGCAAAAGCAAAATTAGTGGAGTTGCAAACAGTGAGGAGAGCAGTGTTAAAAAATACAGCGGGATATAAATCAGCTACGGAAATTGGCATTGAAATGGCAGAGAGAGTTTAATCCAAGCAAGTGTGAGGTCTTGTATTTTGGGAGGTAGAATTTAAGGGGAAAGTATGGTTAATGGCAAGACCCTTAACAGCATTGATATACAGATGGATCGGGGTCCAAATCCATTGTTCCCTGAAATTGGCAACCCAAGTAAATAGAATGGTAAAGAAGGAATATGCTATGCTTGCATTCATCGCTTGGGGCTTTGAGTACAAGAGTTGGGAAGTCATGTTGTAGCTTTATAGGACTTTGGTTATGTTGCATTTGGAGTACCATATCATATCATATCATATCATATATATACAGCCGGAAACAGGCCTTTTCGGCCCACCAAGTCCGTGCCGCCCAGCGATCCCCGTACATTAACACTATCCTACACCCACTAGGGACAATTTTTACATTTTACCCAGCCAATTAACCTACATACCTGTACGTCTTTGGAGTGTGGGAGGAAACCGAAGATCTCGGAGAAAACCCACGCAGGTCACGGGGAGAACGTACAAACTCCTTACAGTGCAGCACCCGTAGTCAGGATCGAACCCGAGTCTCCGGCGCTGCATTCGCTGTAAAGCAGCAACTCTACCGCTGCGCTACCGTGGAGGCTTTGGAGAGAAGGCAGAAGAGCTTTACCGAAATGCTGCCCGGATGAGATGATATTCCTGTAAAGGAGAGGTGGACAAACGGATTGTTTTCTCTGGGACACTGGAGGTTGAATGGTGATCTGATAGTAGTATATAAAAATTATGAGAAGCATAGATGGGGTAGCCATTCAGAACTTCTTTCCCAGAGTGGAAATATCAAAGACTAGAGGGCACTGCTTTAAGGTGAAAAGGGCAAAGTATAAACAAGATAGGTGAAGCAAGTTTTTTTACACAGAGAGTGGTGGGTGCCAGCAATGATCTACCAGTGGAAGCAGATACGATAGTGGCGTTTAAGAGGATTTACAAAGGCACATGGATAAGCAGGGAATGGATCACGTGCAGACAGAGGAGATTAGTTTAACTCGGCATTGTGTTTGTCATGGATATTGTGGTCCAATCAGCCTGTTCTTGTGTTGTGCAGTTCGATGTTCTATGTTCTTTAAAACAAAGCAGACACCGGATACCTTGAAATGAATGATTCACGCCCTAACCGGGAAATATTTGTTATCATGTTTCACTCTGGCGAAATGACCTTCAATTGCATAATGCTGAGAAAAACATGATAAAGTTGGATTCTTCACCGTGTCAATTATTAGTCACCGTTCAAATGCTTTCTGAAAGTTCATGTGGATAATATATTTTGAATTTCCTGGACCATCTTTTTAATCGTTGCTTCAAACAAGTCAGAAATCAAGTTTGTATCGGCATAACCTGGGTTTCTATACACTGGGTCTCTTTGATGAGCTGAAAATATTCAAGGTGTTTGTCACTTTTGTTAGAGTCATAGAATCATACAGCATGGAAAAAGGCCCTTCGCATCAACTCAAATTGATTTGAAGGTAGACACAAAATGCTGGAGTAACTCAGCGGGTCAGGCAACATCTCAGGAGAGAAGGAATGGGTGACGTTTCAGATCGAGACCCTTCTTCAGTCTGAAGAAGGGTCTCGACCCAAAACGACACCCATTCCTTCTCTCCTGAGATGTTGCCTGACTCGCTGAGTTACTCCAGCATTTTGTGTCTACCTTCGATTTGAACCAGCATCTGCAGTTATTTTCCTACTCAAATTGATTTGAGATTCTTGTTATTTCCTGTCAACAAATGTTAGGCCCCATCAACTGACTTTTTTCCCGCTGCATTGTTAAGGAGTGGAGGGCACATACAATTTTCTCTGTAGTTCCCCTTCTGTCTTGGCTAAACTCCTTGTATTGTCCTCCCTTTGGTGTTATGGCCACAACCAAAAGGCCTATAAGACAATTTCAGAGCATTAAGCATCAACTTATAGATTAAAAAAATAGAGTCGCACAAAACAAAGATGGCATATTTAAAGTCAATAGAAAAGATAGTACACCTCAATTCATTAACTTCACGATCAGCATATGTGTATTGAACTATGCGTTCAAAATTCAGTTCCAATTTCAAATCTTGGAAGCAAAGCAATGTTGTGACAACGCAAGAAATCTATTTGCCTTCCTCCAGAAAGGACATGGGTAGCTTAAACCAACTTTTTAGTTTTCAGACTGTTGTTTTAAACTTAAATTTCATGCTGCCACTCAAGAGAAGAAACTTAATTCTGGGAGTCCTTGAACCAAATCATAACTCCGCTCAGTGATGTGGTAGAAAGCGTCACATTCGTAACAAGACTGATATAAGAATATTATTCCTTGTTCATTTTTTGGATTATTTTGAATAAAATGTGGAAGAGTGTTTGACCACAAACAAAACGGTAAAGAAAACAGCAGACATACAAAGATGGAAAAGAAGGATCTGCAATTGCTGGAAACTTGAGCAAAGCACAAAGTGCTGGAGTACCTCAATGTGTCAGGCAGCATCTGTGGAGGGGATGGATAGGCAGTGTTTCCTGGAGTCTGAAGAGGAGTCCTGACCCAAACCGTCACCTATCCATTTTCTCACAAGTGCTGCCCCCCCGTTCCTATAACGAGCATGGCAACAACACTTTAAATTGGATGCACCCAAGAGTTTCAGAGCAAGAATGGGTAAGTGACAAACTTAGTGTGAACTGTTATGATCCGATTTAGATGAAAACATGGTCCTGGATTTTGGTACCTCAAATCTATAAGTATTTAATCCAGGATTTACCCACTCACCATTGAGTTTGACTTCAGTTTTGACAAACTAATTGAGTTCTTCCAGCATTTCGTATTCTGCTAATGGAAAAGAAAAACATTTCCACTTAATCTTGCACTAAACGTTATTCCTTTTATCATGTATCTGTACACTGTGAATGGCGCTATTGTAATTGTGTGCTTTCTTTCCGCTGACCGGTTAGCATGCAACAAAAGCTTTTCACTGTACCTCAGTACACGTGACAATAAACTAAGCTAACTAAACTCGTAGGGAACATGCACAACATGGTGGTACATATGCATTGAACTGCACTTCTGAAATTGAAGTTAATGGAGTCAGGTTTCAGAAACGCACGTCGCATGTGTTGCTTTACTGCAATAAACTCCCCCCCACTGTTCCTATAACGAGCATGGTGACAACGCTTTAAATTGGATGCACACAAGAGTTTCGGAGCAAGAATGGGTAAGTGGCAAACTTAGTGTGAACTGTTATGATACAATTTAGATGAAAACATAGTCCTGGATTTTGGTTCCTCAAATCTATAAGTATTTAATCCAGGATTTACCCACTCGCCATCAAGTTTGACTTCAGTTTTGACAAACTAATTTAAGTTAATAGTGGAAACCCAGAAAACCATGAAACAACTGACTGAGAAAACTCTGCCACTCTTAAAATTCAAACAGATTTTTTTTCCCCAGGTAATGTTAATGATCCCTTCAGGGTAATGGCAGAATTTTTGTCATGGATCCAAAACTAATAAAAGATTAGAATTTTCCATTTCCTTTATGATGTACTTTTGTAAAGCCCTTTCATTTTGTAGAATTAACATTTTATGGTTTTCAGAAACCTGGCATATTTCATATATTTGAACTGTCTTGTTTAATGCAGAAAGTTTCATTATCAATGCATTAACTGATTCTTTTTTTACTGTACTCAATTTTGAGGAAAGGAGCCCTCTCCTGCCCTCAACCCTCCACAACCCCCCTTCCACCCATTTTAATATGCTCTCTTTCCCAAGTACTCTGTTCCCTGCACTGTTTACTGAGCTAAGGAATCAGTGATTCTTGCCCAGATCTCTACTAACACCCAGTGATTCTCTCCTGTATTACACCCAAGCTAAGTGCCATCTTCCCCTGCACATGTGCGTCTTCTACCAAAAGATTTTGATGTGGATAAACATCTACAGCAATCCACAGCCTGAAATGAACCAACAGTTTGATCGTAAAACTGGCCTTTTCCCCAACGATCATCTGCATTGTGCGAACTGTCAAAATGATGACTTGCACAATCTTACAACATTGCTCTTAAACCACAAAAGGTGGAAAGGTTTTGTCGAAGAATGACGGAGGTTACTTGTCGGGCCATGTACTCGATCAGGGAGATCCCTACCTCCCTGATTTTTCAGGTCAAGATGAAAAAAAATGGTGAGTTGGAAATCAGAGAAACATAGAAAATAGGTGCAGGAGTAGGCCATTCAGACCTTTGAGTCAGCACCGCCATTCAATACTAAATCAGTACCCCATTCCTGCTTTCACCCCATATCCCTTGATTCCATTAGCACTAAGTGCTAATTATAACTATTTTGAAAACATCTAGTGAATTGGCCTCCACTGCCTTCAGTGGCAGAGAATTCCACAGACTCACAAATCAGTCCTTTTCATTCTTCATTTTAAGTTGTTCATCGGGATTGAGGATGACCGACCCTGATTTTCTGCGGGATGAGGTGGCTCACGAGACCAGTGTGGGAACGGCAGGCCCGTCCACAGAGGGGGTAGGTGAAAACTGATGGGGAAAGTGTTTGGGTAACCCGTGAGGTGGTCTACTTCAGCCACTGTGCTTGGCCGCAAGGTTCTTAATACCTGCCCAAATGTTCCTCCTCTCCTTTGGGCGGCCTTGTACTGACCGATCTCCGAGAATGAGCGGGGATGTGGTATTTCCTCTATGAGTGTATCCTTGATTCTTTTTCACTATCTGCCTCATAATCTCTTCAACCATGGAACTTGGAACAGAGAATCTACTTCAGGAGTCTGGAAATTAGTCAACTGTAATTGTCTTTCATCTATCTATATCTATCTTCTATCTATCTATCTATCTATCTTCTATCTATCTATCTATCTATCTATCTATCTATCTTCTATCTATCTTCTATCTATCTATATATCTATCTATCTATCTATCTATATCTATCTATCTATATAATACTAAAACTCTGCGGTCCAACATTCCGTATGTATGTATGTATATGTGTATGTACGGAAGATTACTTACAAACCCTACTCCTCCTAGACGGTACACCAAAGCGCTACGATTTTTGTACCGCCGTATTCACCATTAACCTGGGCAACTATTGTAAGTACTTTCGTTCAAATTGAAGCTACCTTTTTAAAGCTAGAGAGATATTAAAGTTTAAATTTTTCATTTCTAACCCTTTTCTTCAAGGGGCTACATTTGTTTCCAAAAGTTTCCAGAAAAGGATTTAGTTTTCAGCAAGGATTTAGTTTTCAGCTTGTGACGGCGGCTACATTGTTTCGAAAAGCTTCCAAGAAGTCTTTTTTGTTATTGCAAGTCAAGTCAACTCAAGTCAAGTCACTTTTATTTGTATAGCACATTTAAAAACAACCCACGTTGACCAAAGTACTGCACATCTGATTAGGAAAAAAACCCAAAACATCTGATTAGGAAAAAAAAAAAAAAAAGAAGGCTATAGTGGTCACTTGACATACACAGATCAGGAGGACAGAGTAAGAGTGGGGCTGGGGGAGGAGAGAATGGGGGGTGTGGGGACGGGCCCAACGGGCCCTCCCCAACGGGCACACTTGGAGAGTAAGAGTGGGGCTGGGGGAGGAGAGAATGGGGGGTGTGGGGACGGGCCCAACGGGCCCTCTTTTCCGGGCCCAACGGGCACACTTGGAGAGTAAGAGTGGGGCTGGGGGAGTGAGAATGGGGGGTGTGGGGACGGGCCCAACGGGCCCTCTTTTCTAGTATAATACTAAAACTCTGCGTTCGTATGTATGTATGTATGTGTGTATGTACGGAAGATTCCGAAGTTTAACTTACAAACCCTACTCCTCCAAGACGGTACACCAAAGCGCTACGATTTTTGTACCGCCGTATTCACCATTAACCTGGGCAACTATTGTAAGTACTTTCGTTCAAATTGAAGCTACCTTTTTAAAGCTAGAGAGATATTAAAGTTTAAATTTTCATTTCTAACCCTTTTCTTCAAGGGGCTACATTTGTTTCCAAAAGTTTCCAGAAAAGGATTTAGTTTTCAGCAAGGATTTAGTTTTCAGCTTGTGACGGCTACATTGTTTCGAAAAGCTTCCAAGAAGTCTTTTTTGTTATTGCAAGTCAAGTCAAGTCAAGTCAAGTCACTTTTTAAGTCTTTTTTGTTATTGAAAGTCAAGTCAAGTCAAGTCAAGTCAGTTTTATTTGTATAGCACATTTAAAAACAACCCACGTTGACCAAACTGCTGCACATCTGATTAGGAAAAAAAACAAAACATCTGATTAGGAAAAAAAATAAATAAAGAAGGCTATAGTGGTCACTTGACATACACAGATCAGGAGGACGGGCCCAACGGGCACACTTGGAGAGTAAGAGTGGGGCTGGGGGAGGAGAGAATGGGGGGTGTGGGGACGGGCCCAACGGGCCCTCTTTTCCGGGCCCAACGGGCACACTTGGAGAGTAAGAGTGGGGCTGGGGGAGGAGAGAATGGGGGGTGTGGGGACGGGCCCAACGGGCCCTCTTTTCTAGTATTATATAATACTAAAACTCTGCGTTCGTATGTATGTGTGTATGTGTGTATGTACGGAAGATTCCAAAGTTTAACTTACAAACCCTACTCCTCCAAGACGGTACACCAAAGCGCTACGATTTTTGTACCGCCGTATTCACCATTAACCTGGGCAACTATTGTAAGTACTTTCGTTCAAATTGAAGCTACCTTTTTAAAGCTAGAGAGATATTAAAGTTTAAATTTTCATTTCTAACCCTTTTCTTCAAGGGGCTACATTTGTTTCCAAAAGTTTCCAGAAAAGGATTTAGTTTTCAGCAAGGATTTAGTTTTCAGCTTGTGACGGCTACATTGTTTCGAAAAGCTTCCAAGTAGTCTTTTTTGTTATTGCAAGTCAAGTCAAGTCAAGTCAAGTCAAGTCAAGTCAAGTCAAGTCAAGTCAAGTCAAGTCAAGTCAAGTCAAGTCAAGTCAAGTCAGTTTTATTTGTATAGCACATTTAATAACAACCCACGTTGACCAAAGTGCTGCACATCTGATTAGGAAAAAAAACAAAAACATCTGATTAGGAAAAAAAAAAAAAAAAGAAGGCTATAGTTGTCACTTGACATACACAGATCAGGAGGACGGGCCCAACGGGCACACTTGGAGAGTAAGAGTGGGGCTGGGGGAGGAGAGAATGGGGGGTGTGGGGACGGGCCCAACGGGCCCTCTTTTCTAGTTTTACTCTAAAATGAAACCTATATAATCCTCAATTTCTTTTAAAGCCCGAAAAATGTCTCAACAATTGCAAGCCATCAAGTTTGGTATAACCCTCGTTTGCTATTGGTCTCTTTTTCCGACTTTCTGCCTACGTTGACTTGCTTTCTTCACTCCTCTTCCTTTCCCACTTTCACTTCCCGTTTCATGGACTTCTCCACCACCCTGTCTTCCTAACTGCTGCACCTCACTTGTTGCTCTTCCATTGATATTACCCGCCTGCTCTCTTTGTCTCCAGATGAATTGCTGATATGTTGAAAGCAACAGGGCTCAAAGGGACAGATTAGAAGTGAAGTTTCGGTGGTCATTTTAGAACATAGGCCAGCAGAACATGGAACAGTACAGCACAGGAACAGGCCCTTTGGCCCACCATGTCTGTTCCGAACATGATACCAGGCCAAACTAATCTCATTTGCCTGCACACGATCCCTGCCCATCCATTCCCTGCATACCCACACATCTATCTAAAACCCTCTTATATGTCACCATCATTTCTGCCCCCATCACTATCTCAGGCAGCGCATTCTCAGCACCCACCATCTTCTGTGTAAAAACACTTCTCCTTTAAACTTTGCTTTAACGCTCTCACACCTTTAACGCTCTGCCCTCTTTGACATTTGCAACCTGGGAAAAGGGTTTTGATTGTCAACAATATTGAAGCCATTTTGTCTGTGGATTAATAGAAGCGGGCAGCTGGAGTACAGTAAGGCAGTGAGTTTCTTATCTGGTGGCCATTGGTGCGTGGCGGAGGTGCCGTGGTCCTTGTCAACGTCTGAGGGTTTTTGCCAACTCCAATGGGGAGTGTTGCCGACCTAGTGACCACTTGTGGCAGAGGTCAGCACTTGGGATCCTCAGTCAGCCAGTTATTCCAACGTGGACTGCAGCACATTTGCCTCGTCCACCAGTACTGAATCATGAAATGCTGGGGTAACTCAGCAGGTCAGGCAGCATCTCAGGAGAGAAGGAATGGGTGACGTTTCGGGTCGAGGCCCTTCTTCAGACTTCTTAACCCGAAACGTCACCCATTCCTTCTCTCCTGAGATGCTGCCTGACCTGCTGAGTTACCCCAGCATTTTGTGAATAAATACCTTCGATTTGTACCAGCATCTGCAGTTATTTTCTTACAGTACTGAATCATGAATGATTTAGGTGATGCATTTTACATGACAAAATAATGTCTTCTCTGAAATAATATGCGGGGGGAAGCAACATATCCACAGGGACCAATGCCAAGTCATGAATGTTTATAACTAAATAATTAGGGCAATATTATTGTATTTTCATAGTGCTCCTTTTTTTTTCAACCCATTACCAAGCTTACCACTCCTTACTAGAAGGGAGCGACAATGTTGGAGATTCATACATTTTCTTTCCAACTTCCAATAAATTACCATTGAACAACTGAAGCATTGAACTCCCTTGTGATTCTATACTGGCCTGGGTGAGGGATTAGTGGGGCATAGCATAGCTAGATGATGAAGACTTCCAAATGCTGATCTCAGTACCTCTGCCTCCCACAAGTGGTCACCAGAACGACAGCTCTCCCCGCCACGCAAGCTCGGGAGGCTGTCTCCACCAAACCGCTGCTGTAATCCTTCTCAAATCCCATGATCACAGTGTTTCAGGAGGGAAGACTCCAAGGCACAAAGTGCCAAGGGTCTGCTGAGTTGCGGAAAACCTGCAATGTTTTGCACAACCCCCATGGAATCCCACGGTCATCATTTGTTGTCCTCTAACCAAGTAATTGGTTATAATTCTGCAGCCTCTGCATTCCTCTTTCTTTAGATCTAAAAAAAACAACAATTTTAGACCCAGCATTTAAAACAAACACTTCAACGTTTCTTGTCCTCTTTACTTTCTTTTGGGAAATTCTCTTATTGAAAAGGCCTTTGGACAAGTAGGTACATGGATAGGAAAGGTTTAGTGGGATATGGGCCAAATGCGGGCTGCTGGGACTAGCATAGATGGGACATTTTGTTCGGCCTGGGAAAGTTGGGATGAAGGGCCATGCTTTATTACTCTGTGACTCAATTAAATGTAAAATTCATGTTCACTGCAAACAAGTACAAGTAGCCCCTGCACATCAGTGCGATTTCAACTAAGTTATGCTTTGGCAGTTTGTGTTTATTTAGAAATCTGTGTTCCTCTAGTTTCGATCTCTTATGCATCCTCAGTTTTCATTGCTAGCTTCAATCTACTGTAATTCCTTTCCTAAATCTCCTCGGGGTTCTAAGCAGCATTAGGTTGCTACAGATTCTAATGACCATAATTCCACACAGCAAGGCTGTATTCAGCGATTACAGGCTTCGGCATATGCGCTCAGAAGTACTATTTAACAGGTGAAATCCTGGTAGTTTGTACTAATGTGAGGTCGGAGGTTAGGTCTTTGACGTACATCCCTGAGGGTAATTGGTGTTATCCATCTCATAACTTGAAAGATACTTATTTACCAAGTGTAAAAGTATTCAATATGTAAAAAAATATATATTCCCATGAAGAAGAGCGGATGATGAAATTCCATTGGGTAAGTGTGATGAAAGCTGAATGGATTAATTCAGCAGGCAATCCATATTTCGGTATCACTGATGTGTGGGAGGATACCAGAAGGAATTACAAACACCTCTCCACAAAGACTTCAGAGAAGATGGACAGAAAATGGTGGAGTAACTCAGCGGGTCAGGCAGCATCTCTGGGGAAAAGGAATAGGTGACCTATCAGGTCGAAATCCTTCCTCAGATTCTGGTGTCTGAAGAAGGGTTTCGACTCGAAACATCACCTATTCCTTTTCTCGAGAGATGCTGCCTGACCCGCTGAGTTACTCCAGCATTTGTGTCTACCTTCAGTGTAAACCAACATCTGCAGTTCCTTCCTACACAAGACTTCAGAGAAATCAGCCTCTGTGTCTTAAAGAGGAAAATAAGCTGACAGTCTCTTTTATACTCAGCATCCCTTTCCCCACTGTTCAATAGCCTGATGGTTGCTGAGAATAAGCTATCTTGGGGCTTGTGTTTTTAGGCTTCTGTACCTTCTTCGCAATGGTATTAGCGAGATCAGAGGATGGCTGGGGGAGTGTGGGTTTTTGTTGATATTGGTTATCTTTGTGAATCTATCACTAATAGATTCCTTTGATAGTGCGGAGGTCAGTACATTTGATGGCCCGGCAGTGTCTACCATTGTCTGTAGTCTCCTTCGTTCCTGGGCGTTCGAGTTGCCAAACCAAGCTGTATTACTCTCGATTTATTCACAAAATGCTGGAGTAACTCAGCAGGTCAGGCAGCATCTCGGGAGAGAAGGAATGGGTGACGTTTCGGGTCGAGACCCTTCTTCAGACTGACTCTCTACCGTACACCTGGAGAAGTTGGATAGCCTCTTCGTCGACATATCGAATCAATCTTCTAAGGAAGCAGAGGCATCGGGACTCAAACTGAATCCAATAATACTACATAACCAGAAAAGAGGAATGGAGGTTAGAGATCAAGCTGTTTAGGGGGGGGGGGGGGGGGGGGGAATCCAAAATGCTGAATTTCCTTGATGTTGGAGACGAACCACCTCCCCCTTCAATTTCCAGGAAATCCCTGATCTCCAGTGCCTTCCCAGGAGGCTGCAGGAGGCACCCCAGGGCACAAAATGGCCGGGTAAGCAGAGGGGAGGGATGTTGGTTCACAGGAACTGCTCCAGTACTATGGAGTGGACTTTGCACTTTGAATAATGCTGCTAAAAATGGCGGCCCCTGCATGTGTCATATATGCAAAACTAATTTCACTGTGCAGTTGCTTGTGTGACAGATAAAGCACCATCAAACCTTTTACAATTCCATTGCAGAGAAGGTGGTTGGAAATATATGTAGTATAAGAAAATAACTCCAGATGCTGGTACAAATCGAAGGTATTTATTCACAAAATGCTGGAGTAACTCAGCAGGTCAGGCAGCATCTCAGGAGAGAAGGAATGGGTGACGTTTCGGGTCGAGACCCTTCATCAGGCTGAAGAAGGGTCTCGACCCGAAACGTCACCCATTCCTTCTCCCCTGAGATGCTGCCTGACCTGCTGAGTTACTCCAGCATTTTGGTAATATATATATATATTTCCAACCACCTTCTCTGCAATGGAATTGTAAAAGGATTGATGGTGCTTTATTTGTATATATATATACAAATATATATATATTGATACAAGATGATAAACATCAATATGCTCCATTTGTGCTTCAGACTCTTTTCTGTGAATATATCGAGTTGAAAAATGTGCTATTTGCACATGAACTGCTCAGAGCAGCCATTTGTTTTCCTGGAGGAAAAAGAAATAACAATATACCTCCAGAAAATTATATTCAATTTAAAGCTTTTATTTCACTTTTACAGATGAGGTTCTCGATTGTGGTGGGGGAACACCAGCTGAGAAATTCTAAAGATTACTTAATCTTTGGACAAACAAGGTCAAACTTTTTCAGTTTGGATTAAGAATTGTAAATCATTTCGGTACGAAGTTACTAGAAAACATTAGCAGTCTCATCCATACAAATATAAAAATGGGTGCCTATGAATAAAACAACAAGAACATAATGAACTGAATATAACGGTTGGCTGTCAATGGATCACTGACTGATGAACTGATGACTGATGGCAATGGTTGATGAACTGATCAATGGTCAGCATTGGCTCGATGGGCCGAAGGAGCTGTTTTCATGCTGTATCTTGCAATCAATCAAAACCAAAAAACACTGGAAATAATCAGCAGGTCAGGCAGCATCAGTGGAAATGGAAACAGAGTTAACATTTCCGACCAATACGTTTCATCAAAATGACTGCCATCGACTTGAAATCCTGTCTGTCTCTCCATCCGATGCTGCCTGACTTGTTGAGTATTTCCAGCATTTGTTTCTTGGTTTATTTCCAATTTCCACGACTCGCAGTATGTTTGTTTTGCATTATTCCCTGCTGAGTGAAGGAAGTCTGCCATGTCGGGAAAGGCTTCTGAAAAGCAGTGTGGAGGTAACACTGAGAGAACTATATAAAAATAGGAGAGGCATAGATAGGGTATACAGTCCGAACCTTTATTGCAGGGTGAAAAAGCCAAAGACTGCAGGATATAGATTTATGGGAAAAGGGAGGTCGGTGGGGCATTTTTTTAAACAGAGGGTGGTGGGTGACCGGAACACGCTGCCATGGGCGATGGTGGAGGCAAATAAAATAGTGGTGTTTAAGAGGCTTTTAGATAGGTGCATGGATATGCAGGCAATGGAGGAATATGGGTTATGTGCAGGCAAATAAAACTTGGTCTTGGCATTATGTTCGGCACAGACACTCTGAGCTGAAAGGCCTGTTCCTGTGCTATACTTTACTATGTTCAATGTTCTATGTTTAAACACCTGGAGCAGTTTTTAAACTGTGCATATGGAAACAGGGAGTCTAGTAATTAAGGATCGCTCTTGAAAATTTGTTAGCTACATGTAACAATATTCTCGGTCACATGGCTGTCAGACTGCTAGAGGCTCCCTTTCAATAAATTATGATTTTATTTCCTTACTTATCTTGATTGTGTCGCTGTTAGAGGCAACATTACTACTTCTGGATTTCCATTAATTTTCCAGGTAGCTGTCTCCACGACTCTTATTAGCGGCAGGTACTTTACAATGCACCAGGATCTCCAAATTCAATCCACTTTTTTATTGGCAAGAAGGACATTTTTATTTTAAAAGAATACAGATGTTCACAATATACATCTGAGAAAATTAAATATTAAAATCAGTGCATACCTATTAATATTTCTGTTAGACATGTCAAGTCTCGGATTTATTAGTCCTCAACATCACTGCATTCAGAAAAAAAGGGGAACAAATGCCATACAAAGCTTTAGGAGAAGTAGTCTGATCAGTGTGTGTGAAGTTGTAAGACTTTAAAGCTACATATACATTCATGTTTTGGTATGGCTGACAATACAGTGTGCGGTAACATATCAAAGTAATTTGAAAGGTAATAATTACAGCTTCAACCTAAAATCTTTAGGTATTAAAGCAGTTATCAAGAAGAGAAGCAGCTTCAAAGCATTGCTATTTAATTTACTGTCAAGAGCCACGCTGTAACCAACATTTGCACACGCATTCTCGTTAATGGGGGCCCTAGTGAGCTGGCACCTGAGCCTAACTCTCCCACTTTACATCGAGACGGATCCTGATTTTAGTTACTCACTGTTCAAGCTTGTCAGGAGTCTGGAAGAATGTGGGCTGAGGGAAGGGGTAGGGAACAGGACTTGTCCCATCGGAACAGGACAATTAGTTTGTGTAGGAAGGAATTGCTGATGCTGTTAGACACAAAATGCTGCAGTAACTCAGTGGGTCAGGCAGCATCTCTGGAGAGCAGGAATGGGTGACGTTGGGTCGAGACACTTCTTCAGACTGATGTCTGACGAAGGGTCTTGACCCGAAACGTCACCACCCATTCCTTCTCTCCAGAGATGCTGCCTGTCCCGCTGAGTTACTCCAGCATTTTGTGTCTATCTTCAGGATAATTACTTTATTCATACCTCCATTTTATTTTGGCTCGTTCTGGAGTATGCAAGCTGGAATAAATATAACCCCCAACCTGTATTTAATATTATATTGCATGAAAACAAATGGAATAACAATGAATCTCTACCCAGTAATTTGGCAGCACTTTAAACTGAGCAAAGGCCCTTATAGGAGAGGAATGATCTGCAACTTGACCTGGTGTCTACTATTTCAGAGCGTACTTTGGTAAGATCACAACATTAGTGATAAAATCTGGAAGCAAACCATGCAATGTTATAAGTCAGAAGAGACAAGGCTGTTATATATATCCAACTAACCCCACTTATTTTAACAATTGATTAACTATCGGTAGCTTAGCTGTGTTGAATAGACCGTGAATTCACTCTCTTGGGAAGAATGCATGGTCCAGCATTTATTGTCTGATGTGTAAACAAAGGAACAGTTCTGGGACTTCAGATACCATATGGAACATAACATAACATAACATAACATAACATAACATAACATAACAACACTTTATTGTCACTCGGCACAACACCGAGCGAAATTTCAGCAGTCACACAAAATACAGCAAAAAAGAAAAGAACACAGGACACCCGACCCCAACACAAACATCCATCACAGTGACTCCAAACACCCCCTCACTGTGATGGAGGCAACAAAACTTCCCCTCTCTTCCCCCCGCACCCACGGACAGGCAGCTCGACCCCTACCGAGGCAAACGACACGCACAGCCCCCGCAAGGGGATGGAAGGCCCCCCGGCCGAGCCGCCCCGGGCACCGAAACGTCCCGCGGCCACACCGGGCGATGTTAAGTCCAACGGCCGAGCCGCACCGGGCACTGAAACGTCCCGCGGCCGAACAGCGCTGACGATGTTAAGTCCAGCGGCCAAGCCGCACCGGGCACTGAAACGTCCCGCGGCCACACCGGGCGATGTTAACTCCAGCGGCCAAGCCGCACCGGGCATTGAAACGTCCCGCGGCCGAGCCGCACCGGGCACTGAAACGTCCCGCGGCCACACCGGGCACTGAAACGTCCCGCGGCCACACCGGGCGATGTTAAGTCCAGCGGCCAAGCCGCACCGGGCACTGAAACGTCCCGCGGCCGAGCCGCACCGGGCACTGAAACGTCCCGCGGCCGCACCGGGCGATGTTAAGTCCAGCGGCCGAGCCGCACCGGGCACTGAAACGTCCCGCGGCCGAGCTGCGCCGGCGATGTTAAGGCCCGCAGCCGAGCCGCACCGGGCACTGAAACGTCCCGCAGCCGAGCTGCGCCGGCAATGTTAAGGCCCGCAGCCGAGCCGCACCCCGGGGAAGAGACCTAATAAAATAAAGGTTTCCCCCCGCCCCACCACACACCCCCACCACACATACACAGCCAAAAACAGAAACAAAAACCATCCCAACACCGACACAAACAAAAAAAAAGAAAAAAAGACAACAGACTGCCAGAGAGCCGCAGCCGTTAGGCGCAGCCAACTCCTAACATGGAACTGTAAGCACAGTATCAGGTCTTTCGGCCGACAATGACTGTGCCATACATGATGTAGAGTCAAACTAATCTCCTGTGCATGTAAGTGATCATTCCCTGTGCATCCATGTGCCTATCTAAAAGACTCTTAAAGCAAGGGCGGCAGGGCGTCGCAGCGGTAGATTTGCTGCCTTAAAACACTTGCAGCACTGGAGGCCCGGGTTTGATCCCGACTACGGGTACTATCTGTACGGAGTTTGTACGTTCTCCCCGTGACCGCGTGGGCTTTCTCTGAGTTCTTTGGTTTTCGCCCACATTCTAAAGACGTACAGGTTTGTAGGTTAATTGGCTTGGTATATGTTTAAATTGTCCCGAGTGTGTGTTGGATAGTGTTAATGTGCGGGGATCGTCGGTCGGCGCGGACTCGGTGGGCCGATGGGCCTGTTTCCACGCTGTATCTCCCAACTAAACTAAACTAAACTGTTGTATCTGCTGCTACCACCACCCCTTGCACCACACTCCTGTTTGATGACATATTCATAGATCCAATCATTTTGCTACACGATCATAAAGGCTTCTGTTGTTTACTGAATGCATATTGTGGGGGATCATAATTTTTACCCAATGCCCTGCTTCATACAGAAAACCATCACAAGGCTCTGATGTAAGGACTTAAGGATCTAAGGATTGCACGGTGGTGCAGCGGTAGAGTTGTTGCCTTACAGCGCCAGAGAAGCGGATTCAATCCTGACTGCGGTTGCAGTCTGCACAGAGTTTGTACGTTCTACCATGTCGGTCTTCCCCGGGTGCTCCAGTTTCCTTCCATATTGCAAAGAGGTACAAGTTGTAGGTTGATTGGCTTTGTTAAAAATTATAAATTGTCCCTAGTGTGCAGGATAGTGCTAGTGGATGGGGATCACTGGTCGGCACAGACTTGGTGGGCCGAAGGGCCTGTTTTCACACTGTATCTTTAAACTAAGCGAAACTAATATAAGTGAATCCCTTTACAGTTCATGATGTGCAGATTTTAAGAAACACCAAAGAAAGCAACTCATCAAAATAAGTTTGCATTTATCGTATGGCTATAAAAACAGATTTTCAGGCAGGTTGCCAAATTTATCTGGAAAAAAAAAAGTTATCTTCAGTTTGGATTGAAGGTATCAATTATTCTAAAACTGAGTGCATACCACACACTCTGCACTGCGCCTGACATGTCTAACAATAGATTTCAAAACATTGATTAAAATAGTACTGAATCTCTAACTACAAAGTGTTCAGATACCTCCAGCATCTTTTTGAAAAACCTTTTAAATTCCTGTCTGAAAGCAGGCAGTCACTTTCTGAAGCCCTTCCCCACAGCCACCAGTCTCAGTGTGCCAACATTTGGCTTGACCTTCTTCCTTAGAAGAAGAAGCTCTCATGGTACAGCTTACTCCAGACCCATCAGGATGTAACCTTATTGCTCATTTTGAACAGGCATCTGCTCCATTTTCTTCCTTTCCTCTTATATAAAGTGACATAGTGGCACAACTGGTCGAGCCATTGCCACTCAGCATCAGAGACCCAGGTTTCAATGCTGTCCTTGGATGCTGTGTGTGTGTGTGGAGTTTGCACGTTCTCTCTGTGACCACATGGGTTTTTCCTCCAGATGCTCCGGTTCCTACCAACATTCCAAAGACCTGCGGATTTGCAGGCTAATTTTGCTTCTGGTGTGCAGGGAGTGGGTACAAAAGTGGGATAACATCGAACTAGTGTGAACGGGTGATTGATGGTGTGGACTCGGTGGGCTGAAGGACCTGCTTCTATGCTGTATATTTCAATCAATCAATCAACACGAAATAGAGCAGGATATGCCACTCAGGCCCTTGTGTCTGCTCCAAGATTATTGTCAATTTTTACCTTGGCACTTGCCAACTCCTTTAATCATTACAAATCTAACATCTGTCTTATCATATCATATCATATCATATATATACAGCCGGAAACAGGCCTTTTCGGCCCTCCAAGTCCGTGCCGCCCAGCGATCCCCGTACATTAACACTATCCTACACCCACTAGGGACAATTTTTTAATTTTATTTTTACATTTACCCAGCCAATTAACCTACATACCTGTACGTCTTTGGAGTGTGGGAGGAAACCGAAGATCTCGGAGAAAACCCACACAGGTCACGGGGAGAACGTACAAACTCCTTACAGTGCAGCACCCGTAGTCAGGATCGAACCTGAGTCTCCGGCGCTACATTCGCTGTAAAGCAGCAACTCTACCGCTGCGCTACCGTGCCGTCTTGAATAGAGCCAGTGCCTGAGCCTCTATTACCATCTTGGGTGGTGGTTCCAAGAATTTAATTTACTTCTCTCTGAGTGAATATATTATTCCTTACTTCTCTCCTGAACATTTCGTCTTGACTATTGCCTGCAATTTTGCAAATTTTCCTGTGCGTTTACTGTCAAGTAGATAATCATGTCAGAGTATTCTATCACAATGGTTCGATGGTGCGTTGTTTGTCATATGTGCAACTGCGCAGTGAAATTCCTCTTTGCACATTTACGCATGCTGGCGCCGCCAAGTTTTAGCACCATTTCCAAAGTCCTGAGCCTGGTCCGCCCGCGCGCTCGGACTACTGGATCCGTTCACGATCCCGGTAAGCCCAGGTTCCTCCATCGCCCCCGACCAGCTTGGCCCGTGAATCATCGTCCTTCTCGCTCGGCCATCTTTGTGTTCTGGGGACGCCTCCTGCAGCCGACCTTTAAAGGCGCCGGAGTCATTACTCCAGTTCATCCTCCTACCAGCCCACTCCTCCTGTCCGGCGTCTCCAGCCACACCATCATGGTACCACAGTCCGACGGGCCTTCGGGCAGATTCCGCGGCCCGCCGAGCCTCCAAGTCTTCCTAGCGGCCACCGTTCCCACGGCACCCCGATTCCAAGCCTGTGGCTCGAGGATCTTCACAGCCAAACCCGACCCTGCGCCCTTTTATACACCATCACCATCGCCGTATATAGCACTTGCATCAGCAACACCTACATGCATTTGAGTTCCATCCTCCCTCCCTCCCTCCCTCTCTCCCTCCCTCGCTGATATTAGTGTAAAATTGCATCTTCAAGTTTCGAACGGCGCAGCAAGACAAGGGCGCACGGAATGCTCTTGTTGCAGTTCCCACATCAGTCAAGAAATTGGACGTCCATGTAATATGACACCCTATTAACAGCCCTGATCATTCATTTCCTCCACCATCAGTACACGATGTCAGCAGTGTGCATAATCTACATGATGCCCTCACGTAAACTGTTCCAGTGACATTTGCTAATCTTCACTGTCTATGGGCAGGAATGAAAAAGAGTGCAGACACCACCAGGTGCAAAATCAATGAACTGCAGATGCTGGTTAACACTCAAAAGGACACAAAGTGCTGGAGTAACTCAGCAGGTCAGGCAGCATCTCTGGAGAACATGGGTGGGTGACGTTTCAGGCTGAAACCCTTCTTCAGACCCACCAGCTGTAAGTTCTCCTCCCATTCCTACACCATACTGATGTGGAAGGATATCACTGCCACTTTACTGTCACTGTATCTAAACCCTGGAGCTCTCCACAATCAGCATTGTGCGAGTAACTTCAGGAGTGTTTCAAGTAGTTAGTTCAATTCCATTGGGCAATTGTCTTGGCAGAGGAACCAATATACTTAGCAAACCAATATTGAAAGCCACAGAATGGGTCATCAGTTCACCCACTAAGAATTTTTTGCTTCATATTTAATATTAATATAGATCAACTTTTCCAGTTTGCACAAGTGCTTCCCAACAAAAGAACAGCTTCTTCCCAAAAGCCATCAGGTTATTAAACACACAAACCAAATTAGCTCAGAACTACATAGACTTGGGGGGCAATGGTTTTGTCTTTTTGCACTATTGTTGTTTGTTTTTAAGTGTATGCATGGATATATGTCTGTGTGTATATTTGACCATAAAACACTCTTGATTCTATATCTTTCTTTCTTCAGGTGCTTTGTCATGGAGAGACAGTGCAATATATGTTAAGTATATCAGATTTTAAAAGGGAACTGAGCACGTAATAAACCGTTCAAATAACGTGCATTTAAAATTGCATTATGTGTGGTGATTCAGAAGGTCAATGGGTAAGCCAGATTTAAGCTGTTTCGAGGGGCTGGATAATTATTTTAAACTCCACCAATTTGGAACTTTTCAGATTGTCTTAATTCAGATTTAACCCGGCTTTGACGTATTCTACTGTGTCAAGGACACCCTGAGGGAGAAGCTCAGGCTGAACCTTATGGCCAGCAAACTAGCCCAAGACCCAGCCTTTAAAGTTCTGAATGCTTAAGCCATGTACAAGAAGAATATTAACTGCAGAAGATAGTAATTTTAAGATTGTTTTTAAGGTGCGGTGATTGAGTTTACTTTTTTTGGCTGGAAAAGCAAAAATCCTGTGTTTTACGTAACTGAATGCAAGTGAAGAGAGATCCAGAGATGTATCTGCGTGATTGGAGGCGTCGGAAGGTTTAGCCCATCTCCGGTATGTAGCCTGTTGTTGGTCAGCACTTCCTCCCTGTGTGCTCCTGCTGAGGTTGGATGGGTTTTCAGTTTTCTCAAACCATTGTTGAATCTGTAAAATCAACTTCAAGGTGCGCAAGAAGGAACTGCAGATGCTGGTTTATACCAAAGATTGACACAAAGTGTTGGAGTAACTCAACGGATCAGGCAGCAGCTCTGGGGAAAAAGGATGGGTGACGTCACAGGTCGGAACCCTTCTTCAGACTGAAGAAAGGTTCCGACCAGAAACATCACCCATCTTTTCTCTCCAGAGATGCTGCCTAACCCACTGGGTTTAGTTTAGTTTAGAGATACAGAGATACAGCGCGGAAACAGGCCCTTCGGCCCACAGAGTCCATGCTGACCAGTGATCCCCACACATTTGCACCATCGTACACATATTAGGGATAATTCTACTCATACACCAAGCCAATTAACCTAGATACCTTTACGCCTTTGGAGTGTTGGAGGAAACCCAAGTTCTCAGAGGAAACCCAAGCGGTCACGGGGAGAACGTACAAACTCTGTACAGACAGCACCCATAGTCAGGATCGAACCTGGGTCTTCGGCACTGCAAGCACTGTAAGGCCACAACTGTACCGCTGCGCCACCGTGCCACCCTCCAGCACATTATGTCTATCTTCAAACACCAAGGTATCGCTTACTTGATGAGGGCAATGCATGAAGCTCTGACACTCACCCGTGCTCTGATCGATACGTAAGATCAGATCTGGTTTCATCAATTCTCCGTTTTTGACTGGAAGGCCCAAACTCATGACTGAAACCGTGAGGCACAAAGAAACAGCGAGGCTTAGAATTTGCACAGCTTTGGTCGAGTCACGTTATAACATATTGAATGGATAAAGCATATTTCTGTGAACACAAGTCAAGAGTCAAGATTGCTTTACTGTCATCAACTCTGCAAAGAAAATCATTGGTTGCCCACTGCCCTCTCCAGAGGAACTTTACTCCGTCCGCTGCCTCAGCAAAGCAGCCAACATCCTGAGGGATCCTTCCCACCCTGGTCATCAGCTGCTCCAACTGCTGCCATCTGGTAGACGGTTCAGGTCCATTACATCACGGACTAATAGACTCAAGAACAGCTTCTACCCCAGCGTCATACGTGAGCTGAACACTGCCAGACACTCACATAAAGCTGAATGGAAGGAACGGAACTGAACGGAACACTGTCAGTTACTTGTCAGAAAACATAAGCCTCAATTTAATACATGTTTACATTCTACTGCACTTATATTGCTTAACATTTGCTAAACTTATTACATGTTACAACCGACCGCACCTTATATTTAATTACATTATTTATTTTATTTTAAAAAAAATGGCACTTGCAATATGTTAGCTCTCATTGCTGTGTAATAACTTGCTGTCTTGATTGCACTGTACACTGCCTTGACCGTATTGTAATTGTTTTGTCTATATTATATTAGAGGTCAGTTTGTTTAATTCAGTTGATTAGGTTTAGCTTGTTATGGATAAAGGTTTATCCTTTGTACTGTCTGCTGTGTGTGATTGCATCATCTGGACTGCTTTAATTTCGCTGTACTTTGTGTAGTGACAATAAAGGTTTTTTTACATTTACATTACATTTACATATGTCCCAAAATTGAACAATTAAATTCTTAATTGCAGCAGCCCCAACACATATATATATATATATATATACACACACACACACACACACACACACACACACACACACACACACACACACACACACACACACACACACACACACACACACACACACACAAACACACATAAATATGAACTTTTTGGTGTTTATTATGGTGTTTACAGAGTACAATGTTTGCATATGTGTTGCATATCACTGTATATATATATATATATATATACACACGCGCACACACACACATATATATCTATATATATACAGTGATCTATGGTCCAAAGATTTTCTAGCAGAGGAAAGTGTTTGTACACACACACACGCACACTCGCACACACACACACACACACACACACACACACACACACACACACACACACACACACACACACACACACACACACACACACACACACACACACACACACACATATTATATGTGTGTGTGTGCGCGCATGTGTGTGCGTGTTTGTGCGTCTACAAACACTTTCCTCTGCTTGAAAATCTTGACTGTAGATCACTGTATCTCAGGAAGTAAGAGTGACTACTGGTACCCCTTGGCTTACAAGAGCACCAACCGCAGAGCTGAAAAGAGCAGAGCAAAACCGAGACACCTTTGAGCTGTTTGGCAACATTGTGAAAAATGAGTGGAGCTTCAATATACACAAGGAGATAAAGGGGCAGAAAGATGAAACAAAGCATGAAATCGTCGCTGTAAACTTTCCAAGGGTTTGTATGAGGGCTTAAGGGCTTGAATCTTCATACTATCTTTGACTATTTTGAGACAGGCTGGATTATTGCAGCAGAAGTCCACAGGTTTTTCCTTGTGGTTTAGTTGCACGAGGATACAGTTTCCTTAACCTCAGATGAGTTCTGGTGTGTGTTTCGGGGCGCTGGCATTTAGCTTCCACAAAGCCGCAGATCCCTTTCCAAATCTGGAACGAGCTGACTTCATCGGTCCACATAAATAGCATTTACAAGGGAAAATGTTTTTAAATGAGAGAGTCAGATTCTTCCTTGTAAATAAATTATATGCAAACATTTAGCAAGTATACACAAGAACATTGGGGTTAAATGAATTTCATTGTATTACTGCATTAACATGTCCTTTATATCATGGCATTTCATCTCTGAGACTAAACAACCAAGATAAGAGATACTCTCACTGAGTCTGCATTAAACAATATCTGGCTCAATTACAGATTCTATTAATGTTTAACAGGCATTTAGGCTCATGATGTATTAAGGACATAATCTCGAGCTGGAGTATTGACAAAATATATTTAAGTTGAGCAGATCACACCCACTAAACTATTTTGCAAAGATAACAAATGGCACATTGTCATAATTTTACATTTGGAAAGAAACAGCATATTTTCATTATAAAATAATTGAAATATTAATAAAATATACAGATGATCTTTGAAATCCAAGCTTCCATGTCTCAAACAGAAAACTCAAGGTGCTTCTTCGGATGAATGCAATTGAATTTTATGCTAATTCCAAGTTCTGTAACAAGCCAACTATTAAACTGCATCCTAATTCATGTTCTTTTTTTTCAGCAAACTTGACCAAGGCTAAACGAATGATGGTGACTTCCAATGCATCCAAACTGCCATTGAGTACAATGGAGGAATACGAACCCAGCCTCGAGCCATAGAGTCATAGAATCATACAATGTGGAAACAGGCCCTTCGTCCCAATATGTCCCATCTACACTAGTCCCATTTGCCTGCATTTAGCCCATATTCCTCTAAACCTGTCCTATCCATATACCTGTCTAACTGTTTCTTAAATGTTGCGCTAGTCCCTGTCTCCATACTAGCTCATTCCATACACCCACCACCCTTTGTGTGAGGCCAAAGTAAAGGTTGTCAGTGTTAGGATTCCAAGAAGCACCGATGAACACGAGGATCTTGGAGTACGTTCGAGGATCCCTACAATGAGCAGCACAGGGAGATTAGTTTGGTTTTAGTTTAATTTAGAGACACAAGTAGCGGCACGGTAGCGCAGCGGTAGAGTTGCTGCTTTACAGCGAATGCAGCGCCGGAGACTCAGGTTCGATCCTGACTACGGGTGCTGCACTGTAAGGAGTTTGTACGTTCTCCCCGTGACCTGCGTGGGTTTTCTCCGAGATCTTCGGTTTCCTCCCACACTCCAAAGACGTACAGGTTTGTAGGTAAATTGGCTGGGTAAATGTAAAAATTGTCCCTAGTGGGTGTAGGATAGTGTTAATGTACGGGGATCACTGGGCGGCACGGACTCGGTGGGCCGAAAAGGCCTGTTTCCGCGCTGTATATATATGATATGATATGAAGTGGGAACAGGCTGTTCAGTTCACCCCTGATCACCCATACACCAGTTCTATCCTACATAGCAGGGTCAATTTACAGAAGCCAATTAACCCGGAGAAAGCACACATGGTCATGGAGAGAACGTACACACTCCGTACAGACAGCACCCGTGGTCAGGATCGAACCCGGGTGTCTGGCGCTGTAAAGCAGCAACTCTACTGCTGCGCAACTCTACCGCAACCGATGTAATGGTTGTAAAGGCAAAAGCCAAAGGGGATACTTGTCTTCAATAGAGAGAACATACAAGAACAGGAATGCTATGATGGCACAACGTGTAACATCGAAGGAGAACAAAAATTGCGGATGCAAGAAGCCTTCAACAAAAAGAGGACATGCTAGAAACACTCAACAGGTCAGACAGCATGTGTGGAAAGAGAAACAGTGTTGCTTCAAGTCAAAGACCCTCCATCAGTTCTGCCTATCACCTGACGGTGAGTGAAAAAGAAAGGCTGAAATATTTTGAGGATCATATTATTGTGCTGATAAAGAGGACATCCCATCCCAAGTGAAGCAAACCATACTTATGCAAATAATTATAATTATGCAAATATATTATAATTATTCAGATATAAATATTCATGCTCAATTCCTACAGATTTCTAACATCACTTAAAACAGAATAAAATGTGTGAGATGTTCCATTCTGCTGAATTGAACATGAATAGATAAATTATCAAGTAGTGTTTATTTTGCAAAAGACCATTTTAATTAAATAGACTTAATACCAAATATTGTCCAAAACAAAAAAAATTCAGACAAAGGGTCTGCTACATGAAATACTTAATGCTTTTTTCTCTTTCCACATTCGTTGCCTGACCTTGGTTTAGTTTAGAGATGCAGTGCAAAAACAGGTCCTTAGGCCCATTGAATCCACAACGACGTAGACAATAGACAACAGGTGCAGGAGCAGGCCATTCGGCCCTTCGAGCCAGCACCAACATTCAATGTGATCATGGCTGATCATTCTCAATCAGTACCCCGTTCCTGCCTTCTCCCCATACCCCCTGACTCCGCTATCCCTTAAGAGCTCTGTCTAGTTCTCTCTTGAAAGCATTCAGGGAATTGGCCTCCACTGCCTTCTGAGGCAGAGAATTCCACAGATTTACAACTCTCTGACTGAAAAAGCTTTTCCTCATCTCTGTTCTAAATGGCCTACCCCTTATTCTTAAACTGTGGCCCCTGGTTCTGGACTCCCCCAACATTGGGAACATGTTTCCTGCCTCTAACGTGTCCAACCCCTTAATAATCTTATATGTTTCAATACAATCCCCTCTCATCCTTCTAAATTCCAGTGTATACAAGCCGAATCTCTCCAGTCTTTCAACATATGACAGTCCCGCCATTCCGGGAATTAACCTAGTAAACCTACGTTGCACGCCCTCAATAGCAAGAATATCCTTCCTCAAATTTGGAGACCAAAACTGCACTCCAGGTGCGGTCTCACCAGGGCCCTGTACAACTGCAGAAGGACCTCTTTGCTCCTATACTCAACTCCTCTTGTTATGAAGGCGAACATTCCATTGGCTTTCTTCACTGCCTACTGGACCTGCATGCTTTCTTTCAGTGACTGATGCACTAGGACACCCAGATCTCGTTGTACGTCCCCTTTTCCTAACTTGACACCATTCAGATAATAATTTGCCTTCCTATTCTTACCACCAAAGTGGATAACCTCACAATTATCCACATTAAACTGCATCTGCCATGCATCCGCCCACTCACACAACCTGTCCAAGTCACCCTGCAACCTCATAGCATCTGCCTCACAGTTCACACTGCCACCCAGCTTTGTGTCATCTGCAAATTTGCTAATGTTACTTATTTTTGGATGACTTCATCCAAGTCATTAATGTATATTGTAAATAGCTGCGGTCCCAGCACCGAGCATTGCGGTACCCCACTAGCCACTGCCTGCCATTCTGAAAGGGACCCATTTATCCCCACTCTTTGTTTCCTGTCTGCCAACCAATTTTCTATCCATGTCAGTATTCAAGAGAGAATTACATTTGGCTCTTAGGGCTAACGGAATCAAGGAATATGGGGAGGAGGCAGGAACGGGGGATGATCTGATTTTGGATGATCAGCCACGACCTGCGATCCCCAAGCACTAGCACTCTCCTACACACACCAGGGACAATTTACAACTTTACCGAAGCCAAGTAACTTACAAACCTGTACATCTTTGGAATGTGGGAGGAAACGGGAGCACCCGGGGAAAACTGACGCTGTCATGGGGAGAATGCGCAAACTCGGCACAGACAGCACCCGTAGTCAGGATCGAACCCGGGTGTCTGGTGCTGCAAGGCAGCAGCTTTACTGCCGCGCCACCGTGCCGCCTCCTGAATATTTCGTACTGATAATTTCCTGTACTTTCCCTCCTTATTTCAAACTTCTAGCATCATCACGTTTTTTCAGCTGAAGTGCAAAATTCTGAGTGAACGGGTAAAAAAAAAAATATGTTCAACCATCGGGGAAACAAATCACAAATGCATTTTTAGCTAATATAAGCCTATCAAAGATCACTTATTCCTTCCACTTATGCACCCTACTCGATGTCAGACTGGAACATAGGATCTATGGGTGAACCGTCTGACTAACAGCACCACCCAAAACCCTGACAACAAAGGTCCACAACATACTGTACTGAACTATGATTATGGTGCTGAGGATGTCCCGATTCTTAAAATAACCAGCTACACACCCAATATCATAACGCGGTTAGACACTCCAGTTCCAACAGATCGGATTTAAGGAAAAGACGTCAGTGATTTTACTTTACATAGCAAAGAGATTTATTTTTAGTGAATCATCTTCCTCAACCTGGCCTGCACATAGCTGCCCACACACCACCTCCCATTCAGGCCAGTTGTAGGGAAGATGGAGTTAAGGGGTGTGAGTGCGTGGAAAGGAGTTGCACATGCTGGCATATACCGAAGATAGACACAAAGTGCTGGAGTAACTCAGCGGGTCAGGCAGCACCACTGAAGAAAAAGGATGAGTGACGTTTCTGAAGAAGACATTCAGTCTGAAGAAGTTTCCTGACCTGAAACGTCACCCATCATTTTTCTCCAGAGATGATGCCCGACCCGTTGAGTTAGTCCAGCATCTTTTGTCTATCTGGGGGATGTAAGTGTCAGCCTCACTGGCCCTCCACGGAAAGGTACTCCAGTTCCAATAAAGGGGGTTTAAGTAAAAGACGTCAGCGATTTTACTTTACACTAGACGACCCGTGGACAACAAAGGTCCACAACATACACTAGACGACCCGTTGGGTCCCGTTGGGTCCCGTTGGCCCTGGGCGGCCATCGCGGCGGCCAGCAGCAGGAGAGTGACCACAAGGCACTGCCGTGATCTTACTTTACATAGCAAAGAGCTCAGTAAATGTTCTAAAAATGCAGAATTATCACTGCACTACAGTGGCACATTGCTGGAACATTATTGTAAAATTGAAAAATGTCAAGGTTGTTAAGCTAATAGTAATTGGAGAGGGACATATTGAGCACAGACCAGGCCGCTGTTTGCTGGGATGTGGCATCAGCCTCCACCCAGTGATACGCACCTAAGTCTACATTATTAATCAGGTCTGGGAGCTCATTGATGTGCTAGGGTAAGGATGGAGAACAGACCTGGAAGTAATGTGTAGGAAGGAACTGCAGATGCTGGTCTAAACAAAAGATAGACACGAAATGCTGGAGTAATGCTGGAGTAACGGGCAGCATCTCTGGAGAGAAGGAATGGGTGACGTTTCGGGTCGAGACCTTTCTTCAGTTTGATGAAGGGTCTCGACCCAAAAGGTCACCCATTCTTTCTCTCCAAAGACGCTGCCTGTCCCGCTGAGTTACTCCAGCATTTTGTGTCCAGTCCTGGAAGTAATGTGTGGGAAGGAACTGGAGATGCTGGTTTATACCGAAAATAGACACAAAATGCTGGAGTAAACTCAGTGGGTGAGGCAGCATCTCTGGAGAAAAAGGATAAGTGACATTTTGGGTCGGAACCCTTCTTCAGACGGAAAAACATTCAGTCTGAAGAAGGGTCTTGACCCAAAACGTCACCCATCCTTTTTCTCCAGAGGTGCTGCCTCACCCGTTGAATTACTCCAACACTTTGTGTCTAGGTCTGGAATTAAGACAATCATGGACGACAAAAAGGAGAAACATTCCTTAAGAAATAGAGCTGAAGAACTTCCACAGAATGAGCACGATGTCCCAATTTCAAGGGAAAGAAACTCTGACAACACTCTCACACACATCCCCTTTTACAGAGAGGAATAATGTAGGCATTGGGCCAGCAATAACCTGTCAGATCAAACAATTTAAAATGGCAAGAGAAAAATGGTGTTTTAGTAAAGAAGGAAGGCAGGGCCGTCCTTTATAAACTCCACTGGCTCCCCATCCCCCAGAGAATCCAGTACAAAATCCTCCTCATAACCTACAAAGCCCTCCATAACCTGGCCCCATCCTACCTGACCGACCTCCTCCACAGGCACACTCCCACCTGCACCCTCCGCTCTGCTGCTGCCAATCTCCTATCCCCCCACATCCGGACCAAACTCAGATCCTGGGGGGACAGGGCTTTCTCCATCGCTGCTCCCACCCTATGGAACTCACTACCCCAAAACGTTAGAGACTCCTCCACACTCACCACATTCAAAACATCGCTGAAGTCTCACCTGTTCAGTACTGCCTTCAACCACTGAAGGTCACCTCACCTTCTGTCTCCTTTCTCTGTTCGTTTATTTATTTACGTATTTATCTATTTATTAATTTCCCCTATGTTCTCTAAATCTCTGTAAAGCGTCTTTTTTTTAAATTTTATTTTATTTTATTTTTTTTTATTTTTTTTATTTATTTATTTATTTATTTAAATTATTCTCTGTAAAGCGTCTTTGAGTATATGAAAAGCGCTATATAAATAAAATACATTATTATTATTATTATTATAAAATAAATAAAACTAAATCTTTCAAAATGCACAGAATTGTACAGAAGTGCTTATTTTGGAGTTTTATTTTTATATCTCACAATTACTATTAAAACACAAAGTACTTGTGCTTTAACACCGGGTTAAGCGCTCAACTACGAAAACCAACCCTAATGCCAAAGTAATATCTAAACTGCCTATACACATTTATGTTATAAGACAATAACTAACTTTGTATTCCATAATAAGCTATCTACATGTTACCAAGCACATAAAAACTAACTGTGTAGATGCCAGTACATCATTGGGGTTATTAAGTGAGCACTTCCCTTCACTGGGGTTTTGTTGGGTGAGGTACACAGAAAGGACATATCAACAGTAATGTAATGACAATCTAGTAATCTGTTTTGCAGTTTTGATTGAAAGATAAGGGCGGCACGGTGGCGCAGCGGTAGAGTTGCTGCCTTACAGCGAATGCAGCGCCGGAGACTCAGGTTCGATCCTGACTACGGGCGCCATCTGTACGGAGTTTGTACGTTCTCCCCGTGACCTGCGTGCATTTTCTCCGAGATCTTCGGTTTCCTCCCACACTCCAAAGACATACAGGTATGTAGGTTAATTGGCTGGGCAAATGTAAAAATTGTCCTTAGTGGGTGTAGGATAGTGTTAGTGTGCGGGGATCGCTGGGGTGGGCCGAAGGGCCTGTTTCTGCGCTGTATCTCTAAATCTAAAAATCTAAATCTAAAAATAAGTATGGACTGAACCATCAAGGAAAACGTTCCTTATACAACAAAGTGGTTGCATGGGACCTTTCCCACCCACTTATGATGGAGAAGGCCTCATTTCACTGACTTCTCTGAACATTATGACCATTCTCTGAACATTATAACCATTCTCTGAACATTATGACCATTCTCTGAACATTGCACAGGATTGTTGTCTAAACCCTTGGGAAGAGGAAAATGAGCCCACAAACATTTGATCGCGAATCAAGGGAGTAGTAATTGAGTAACAGCCAACTTATTGAAATTCAGTACCTGCGATGATGTTATTGCATCACCAAACATTCCCAACCACAAACATGCTTTGCCTCATAGTTAACATGCAATAAACGTGTTTTGCATTGCAGTTAACATTATATTGAGAAGGGTGATATGAATCAGCTAAAGTCCATTCTAAAGGAGACACAAAAGCCTACAAATGCTGGAATCTGGAACTAAATATCCGATCTAATGGAAGGGTTATCAACCAAAACATCTTCTGTCCATTTCCCTCAACTTTATTTTTCAGTTTCAGTTCAGTTTAGTTTATTGTCTCGTGTACCGAGCGAGGTACAGTAAAAGCTTTTGTTGCCTGCTATCCAGTCAGCAGAAAGAAAATACATGATTACAATCGAGACATTTACAGTGTATAGATACATGATAAGGGAATAACGTTTAATGCGAGGTATAGCCAGCAAAGTCCGATCAAGGAAAGTTCAAGGGGATGATTCCTTATGTGTTGAGTTGCTCCAGCAGTTTGTATTTTTGCTACAGTTCATTTGAAAGTAGACTGCTCCCTGCCAGATGTGTAGGAAAAAATAGCAGTTCTTCAAACTATATCGGAAGGAACTGCAGATGCTGATTTATATTTAATTTTTTTTTAATTGAAGGAAAGATACAATACGGCTGACGTAGTGCATTACATTCCCCTCCATTTTTATTTTTATATATAACAACAAAATAACCCTCACCCACCCTCCCTGGACACCCCTTGGCAGCTGATGTATTCACAATACAACATATCACAAATACAAATGCACATTTTAACAGCAAAACCTCTCCATTCTTCCAAGGCACAGGCCCATACATACCTACAGCCTACCAGATGTTTCAGAATACACGCATTCATTATGCATCAACCATCCTGTGAGGTAATCAACACTTGTGTAAACAAAAAATAAGTAAATAAATAAAAGTAAAACATATTTAAAGGCCGATCCCCAGCTACAATCAAGTGCCCTCAGTGAGTGGGTAATTCTTTTAGACTCTCAAAGTATGACCAAAAAAGCTTCCCATTTTGAATAAAACTTTTTCACAGAAGCCCTCAGTGTAAATTTGATCTTTTCTAGTTTTAGAAAGAACATTACGTCCTCCAGCCAAGCGGCAGCAGATGGAGGAGCTGTAAATTTCCAGACCAACAAAATTCTCCTACGGGCCAAAAGTGATGTGAATGCAACAATGTCAGACTGGTTTGCATTTAAACCCAAAGTTTCATCTGTTACGCCGAATACAGCTACAAGTGGGCAAAGCCTCACTGTCACCCCAAGGACTTCACTGATGGTTTTAAAAACCACTGCCCAGTAGTCACCAAGTTTGGGGCAGGACCAGAATGCGTGAGCTAGATTGGCTGGAGAGAAAGAGCACCTGTCACAGCCAGCATCTGTCCCCGGATATATGTCAGCAAGCCTGGCTTTGCTTAAATGAACCCTGTGTAAAACTATATTGTATGAGCCCTAATCAAGTTTGAAGAAGGTCAGAACCTGAAATGTCACCTTTCCATTCCCTCCACTGACGCTGCCTGGGTTCCTCCAGTAATCTTTGTTTAGCTCAAACTATGATTAGACTTCAGTCGAGATGAATTAATTTTAAAGGCACAAATTGTTTTCTTACCAAAGAAAATTGACAAAGGTGGACAAAATCCAAACAATATTCAGTAAATTGCTATCAAGTTAGTTTACTGTTGATGGTTCTGATCTACTATCAAGTACAAGTATATCTGGTATTTGCTTAATGTCTGGTGGTGGGATTTAGATCAGCATTTGAGCGAGGAACACTTCCTCCTGTTAGCGACGGCAAATTAGTTTGATTTTGCCGGTTGGATAATTTGAGGGTCACTTGTACAATTTTTGGAGCAAGAGTATTCAAATGGCATTTATAAAGGGTGGCACGTTGGTGCAGTAGTGTAGCTGCTATATTACAGTGCCAGACACCCAGGGTCGATTCTAACTATGGATGCTGTCTGTACGGTGTTTGTATGTTCTCCCTGTGTCGCGTGGGTTTTCTCCAGTGTCCTCCCACACTCCAAAGACGTACAGGTTTGTATGTTAATTGATTATTAAAAAAATGTCCCTAGTGTGTAGGTTAGTGTGTGGGGCGATCTCTGGTCGACGGGCCTGTTTCTGCGCTGTACCTATAAAGCCTAAAGTCTAAAGTAAAGTCTAAAGGCTTTACACGTATAAATGCAGGGAATGCAGGGATATGGATCATGTGCAGGCAAATGAGATTAGTTAATTTTGGCATCAAGTTCAGCATAGTCACTGGGCCTGTTCCAGTAATGTATTTAAAAAAATTCTTTGTTCTATGGATGTAATGGTAATTGGTCTCCAATATGCTCAGTGTTTCTGTGCATGGATGTAGAAGCTGTGAATGGGATAACCAATGGGAAGGATGTAGTGGTCAACCTTCTTACAAATAGCTGGCAATGCAAATTCAATCCAACCCAATACTTAGGGGATGATGGTAGACTAGTGTAGCTCAGCCTTTCGGTAATACAATCTCATTGTTCAAGTTATATCCAGAAGCTGGTGTGTATATGGAATGACGGCCAGAGGAGATGGCTGAGGCAGGGTATTACAACAGCATTTAAAAGACACAGATAGGAAAAGTCTATAGGGATTAAGGGCCAAATTCAGGCAAATGGGCCTAGCGTAAATGGGGAATCTTGGTTGGCATGGACGAGATGTGCCTGTTTCCGTGCTGGGTGACTCTATATCCTGAGGAAGCTCAGGCTGGATCCCACAATGCAACAGCTGGGGAAGAGCACCAAGTGCTGGAGTCGAGGGGTGCACAAACCTTTGGAAGCAGGGTGGGGCAAATCTGAGAATGAACCTTTGCCAAGTTTATAGGACTTCATGTAAATTCTTCCCATATATTTAAAATGAGCACCTTACATTATAATCAGAATTCTACAGTTGCTGAGAGGTTACCAGGAGGTTTCAGTAACTACTTGGGATTTGCATCGACAGACAAAATTGCATTTGATTTATACTCCGACATAAACAGTGAACACAATTATGCAATGCTAAATACAAAAATAAAAGATGTGACTTCCAATCCATGTTAAGCCAGAAGATTTCATGTTCTGCGGCACAGTGCAGCAGCTGGCCGAGCTGCTGCCTCAAAGCACTAAAAACCCAAGTTTAATCCTGACCTCAGGTGCTGTCTGTGTGGAGTTTGCACGTTCTCCTTCTGACCGTACGGGTTTTCTCCAGGGTGCTCCAGTTTTCTCCCGCATTCCAAAGAGGTTAATTGGCCTCTTTAAATTGTCCCTCGTGTGTAGAGAGTGGATAAGAAATTGGGATAATATAGAACTAAAGTGAATGGGTGATTGATGGTCGGTGGGACGAAGGGCCTGTTTCCAGGCTGTGTCCATAAACCAAACAAACCCATTTTTCTATGCATTAATCTCCAACTTCACAAGCTATATCTTATGCCTGTGTATGGTTGCCTGAAAGAAGATTATTTTGACTCGCCTGCTGTGTGAATCCGGCAGTCTGATCGATGGCTGGGGTGGGGTAGCCATGGGTGGGGTAGGATGCACTAAAGCTGTAATTTCTTTTCCACTTCCCCATTCCTCAAAACAAGTAGCGACAGGTGGTGTCAGAAATCACACAAAAAAAAGAGCAGGTAGCCCGGTTTGTAGTCTGCAAGTTGGCAGGAGTGTCAAACCTTGCTGCCACCCACGCTGCTGTTTTGGCTTGCAACAGACATCATGTCTTCAGCGCAGAGCTGTGGTTAAGCCACATCTGCCAGACCTGCTGGCTCCATCAGCCTGCCCAAACCAATATGGCACTGGCTTTGTAGGTGTAATTAACCTCCACTTTGAAAGAACTGAAAATCTGGTTGCTCAAGACAACCATTTGTTAGTCCAGAGGGGATGGCGGGGATTTACGTTCAGAGAGGCAGAATCAATCGGAGGCACCACTCATATGTTTCATATTCCACTGCATTTTTTAAAAAATGGAACCTGCAATTTAGAAGGATTTGAAACTAATAAGGTGATTAAAGGAAGAAGCCTCAGCCGGCACTCCAAGGTCACAGAGTCCACGGAGATTCATCTGCATTGTCTGTTCTTTAGATTAACATTTAAACATCAACATACCTTTATTACATGCCAGTGTCGGCCTTACAATAAGGAGCAGAGTGTTGTGCTTTTGGGCATTATCATAGACAAATGCAGTTTGATTCTTTTGAAGGAAATGCAGCACCAGGTTTTATTTGTAGTGTATCCAACTTTATATTGTGAAGGAACATAATTAATGACCTGTAAAAGGACTGGATTCTATCTGGTATCTGTTTGGCTTGTACAAAAATTGTGCTTTTCTCCCAACACTTTGTTCTGATTCTACATCAGAAGGTTGTTCCCAAAAGCCACCCACACCCTCGATGTACTTTGAAGTTTGCATTCATATGTAGGAAGGGAATGAAATAGTTTGAGAAAGGAGTAACACCATTTATTTTTTACATCAATGTTTTGTGCTGAAATGTAATGAATTGGCCATCAGTCTGAAAGGCAAGGAATGCCACATCGTGGTGCATTGGTTACAGTTGAGGGTCAGTTTATGCAGTGCTTTTGTTAATGTCGATAAAAAGATACCAATATATAAAAGATGCCAAAGATATTGCTCCTTGCTGTTGGTGGGTCATCAAACTATAAGCTGCTTACACGGTTTAAGGGCTTGACTGCCTAATTTCACTAATACATTTTAGTTTTTAACATATAATTTAAAAAAAATTCAAACAAATTAAAAATCTAGTTTTTTAAACTTTTGAGACATGCAGGTATGCCACCCCAGTGTGTACCATCACAAAAATAGCATTGGCTTTATGTACATTCAGGGTTTAGTGTGGTGTAGTGTAGTGTAGTGTGGTGTAGGGTAGTGTGGTGTGGTGCAGTGTAGTGATACAGCATGGAAACAGGCCCTTTGACCCACCAAATCCACACCGACCATCGATCACCCAAACTCATTATTTCTATGTTATCCCACTTTCACGCGCACTCCCTACACAGTCGAGGCAATATGTAGAGGCCAAATAACCTACAAACCTGCACGTCTTTGAGATGCGAGAGGAAACCACAGCACCCGGAGGAAAACCGCCCAGTCACAGGGAGAGCATGCAAATTCCACACAGACAGCAACCTAGATCAGGATCGAACCCTGGTGCTGTTAGGCAACAACTCTACTAAGCCACTGTGCCACCCAGCTGCAATATTTTCAAAAAATAGTATGCAGAATACAGTAAATACCTCAGAATGGAATTCTCTTTTCACGTTGCTGCCAGGATACTCTTGATCAAATTATCATTTTCTTTTCCAGTTATTTATTCACAAAATGCTGGAGCAGCTCAACAGGTCAGGCAGCATCTCAGGAGAGAAGGAATGGGTGACATTTCGGGTCGAGATCCTTCTTCAGACTGAAGAAGGGTCTCGACACGAAACGTCACCCATTCCTTCTCTCCTCAGATGCTGCCTGACCCATTGAGTTACTCCAGCATTTTGTGAATAAATACCTTCGATTTCTACCAGCATCTGCAGTTATTTTCTTACATTTTCTTTTACAGCATCTTCAAACTCTTTCTGCTGTCTTCACAATTTGAACACCAATGCCAACCAAGGCTATGATTTCACCCACTTTGGTTGCTGGAAAATGCATGAAATCGCAGCCTTAATTCCACTGTTGTCCTTGTGTTGTTCATGCCTTCACAATGCCTTCATTTCTTGCAGTACTGTAACTGATATTGTGTATTGTGCTTTAAAACACCAATCATCAGAAATAAACTACCTTGCTGATAAGGCAAACCAGGGATGAACCCAACAACGATCAAAGGGTAGAAACAAATATCTAAGTCACGATGATCGACACAAAGTGCTGGAGTAACTCAACGGGTCAGGCAGCATCTCTGGAGAAAAGGAATAGGTGATGTTTCGGGTCAAGATCCTTCTTTAGACTCTGATTTCCATTGGGTTCAATTTCAATGTTTTCTTCGTCAAATCTTGTGTTGAATGTGGAAGACATTCTCTCGACCTCGCTTTTAGAATTCATCGATCTTATCCATATTGTAGTGAAATATGGAGGTGCATGGAGCAGCCAGGATCCAGGGTGAACTTTTTAGTATAGTTTATTTTAGTTTAGTTTAGTTTAGTTTAGTGATCAGAGCAGAAACAGGCCTTTCGGCCCACTGTCCACGCCGACCAGCAATCCCTGTATACTTAAACATACGGTTAAGGTGAAGAGGAAAAGATTTATAACTTGAGTTGTACCTTTTTCCACACAATGGGTGGCGGGTGTATGGAACAAGCTTCCAGGGGAGGTAGTTGAGGCTGAGACTATCCCAACATTTAAGAAAGAGTTAGACAGCTGCATGGGTAGGACAGGTTTGGAGCGATATGGACCAAACGTGGGCAGGTGGTGTTTGTGAGTGTGTTCATTGAGAAGCACTCAGGTATATATATAAGTCCTTTATTAGCAGGGCCTTACAGTACAGATGCTGGCTTCCATTACCTCCAGTCTCCCGCCTGATTCCAGTGTAACCCAGTACAAAACCCGGCCTGGATTATGGACCGGGTGCACAACAGTAAAACCAGACATGGATCTACATCCCCCTTCTTAAGCATAAGCCCCCCCAAACTAGATAACAATATGAAACAACTACAACTTACAACTTACCCCCATCCTAATACAAAGGATGAAAAGACAACCACGGCAACGCTAAACAGAGGAGGATACAACTCGAGTAAGATAAACAAAAGGGGAACGGTAACGACCGTAATTAACCAGAGTCCATAGCAAGTGTCTAGCCACAGTCTTGGTACTTGGGATTGGGCTTACAGACCCGTCCTGCACGAGTACAATACCAGCCCTCCGCCGTACCCATTGTAGGTGTCAGCACCATGGGTGGTGGTTCAAACGGCACTGGTCTCGCAACGGCCTTCTGCACAGGAGACTGCACCAGTGAAGTCATGGGTGATTCCATCACCGGCTCCTTTGTTGGTGTTAAGACCAGCTTGTGGTCTGCCGACGCCTGGCCTCCATTGGTCTGTAACCCGCCATCTGCGAGCTCTGTGTAGCCATGTGAACGCGGATGAGATGGCACCGGCTCATTCACCGGTAGAAGGTGTTTTCTGTTCCGCCGGTAGGTTCCTCCTTCCGATTGGACAAGATAGGACCGCGGCTCCTGGCAGGTCCCACTAACTACACCCAGACGATCATGACCCTTCTGGGTCTGCAGACGGACCGTCTGACCCCCCGACAGAGGCTGGAGAGGATGGCTAGACCTGTCGTAATACGCCTTCTGGATCTGCCGTTTATGTTGCAGCTGAGCCTGAACAACTTGGGGCTCGTGAACATGGGGCTGCAGCAGGTGTCTTGCAACAGGAAGGGTGGTACGAGTTTGTCTGGACATCAATCGTTGGGCCGGCGAACCCAATGCCGGGTCACGTGAAACGTTACGGAGATTGAGGAGATCCAGGAATACATCAGACCCGGCTCTTCTGGATCTCTCCATGACCTGTTTGGCACTACGGACAGCCCTCTCGGCTAGCCCGTTTGACTGTGGATACTCCGGGCTGCTGGTGATGTGTTTAAAATCCCAGCGCATGGCAAAGTCCTTGAAACACTGACTGGTAAATTGACCGGCATTATCCGACATGAGGGTGTGAGGAGACCCATGGACCGAGAAATGTCTCGCCAGTTTTTGAATTATCGCCGCTGAGGAAACTGTGCGGAGCAAATCGACCTCGAACCATCCGGAATAGGAATCCACCAGAACCAGATATTGATTGCCACGCCACTCACAAATGTCAGTGGCCACAGAAGACCAGGGTAAATCAGGAACCGGGTGCAGCAAAAGTAAAACCAGACATGGATCTACAGGTGGGACTAGTGTAGCTGGGACATGTTGGCCAGTGTGGTCTTGTTGGGCCAAAGCGAGGAATGTATTACTCTATGACTCTATGACTAGCACTATCCTACACACTAGGAACAATTTACAATCTTTACCGAAACCAAGTAACCTACAAACCTGCATGTCTTTGGAATGTGGGAGGAAACTGGAGCACCCGGGGAATACCCACGTAGTCCTGGGGTGAACGTACAAATGCCGTACAGATGGCACCCATAGTCAGGATCAACCCTGGGTCTCTGGCACTGTAAAGCAGCAACTGTACCGCTGCACCACCGTGCTGCCCCAAAACATTGGTGAGTAGATGATTGCCGAGTAAGTGCTTGATGTCCCGTTCCAATACATTGCCTTTGGGTGAGAATAGGCCGATGTACAGTAAAGAGCCAAAAGGGAATATTTTGCATTTTGTGGATGAGACATAGCAGGCCAATTATAGCAGTGCGGTAACAGCTTAGCTAACAGGACAGCCATTTTTGGAGCACAAGCCTTTGGTACTATTGATGGAATGTTTTTGCAGTCCATACAATTTGGTGCATTCGATGGTCTCTTAAGCTATGCAGTCAGACACCTTTAAGGTAGATTCTATGCTGGCGGATGACCTTCTCAGCATCCTACAGAAAGTGGGTCCAAATGCTTCTATCTTCAGTCTGACGAAGGGTCCCAAACTGAAATGTCACCTGTCCATGCCTTGTAAAGATGCTGCCTGACACTTTGAGCTTCCCCAGCATTTTATTTTGCTCAAGATTCCAGCATCTGCAGTTCCTTGTGCTTGGGTCTGGGGTCTGCCATGTTTAAGGTGCCACCTCTTGCTGATAGCTTTATGATTATTCACTTTCATTACCTTCTAACCAAAGGCAAGAATACTGCAACTGAGCAGTTGCACGGGGGCATCACGTCCCTGTGAGTGTGTACCTCATATCGGTGACCGCCTTCATTGATGGAGACTGACAAAACTCTGGCATCCAGAGGATAATGAATCCTGAACAATTCATCAATCTAAATATGCTGCATTGCTGTGGATTAATGATGTATTTTTACTTAATGAAGTATCACTTTTAACCATATAACCATATAACCATATAACAACTACAGCACGGAAACAGGCCCGTTCGGCCCTACCAGTCCATGCCGACCACTCTCCCTGACCTAGTCTCATCTACCTGCACTCAGACCATAACCCTCTAATCCCCTCTTATCCATATACCTATCCAATTTACTCTTAAATAATAAAATCGAGCCTGCCTCCACCACTTCCACCGGAAGCCCATTCCATACAGCCACCACCCTCTGAGTAAAGAAGCTACCCCTCATGTTACCCCTAAACTTTTGTCCCTCAATTCTGAAGCTATGTCCCCTTGTTGGAATCTTCCCCACTCTCAAAGGGAAAAGCCTACCCACGTCAACTCTGTCCGTCCTTCTCAAACTTTTACTATCAGTAGTAATGATTCCAATTGAAAATCATTCTTACATTAGATGTTATCATCTTTTTTGTCCCCTACTTCTGATCTTTAGCAATTTATTTATATTTATAAAAGGACCCAAAGTGCTGTCTGAAGAAAGGTTCTGACCCGAAAAATCATCGATCCATGTTCTCCAGAGATGCTGCTTGACCCACTAAGCTACTCCAGTACTTTGTGCCCTTTCGTGTGAACCAGCTTCTGTTTTTCCATGTTTCTGTAATATTTATATTCATGATATTCCAACAATGCCCCAAAAACTTAATTGAAGCATGATGAACAGCAAGTGAATTCTACAAATCCAAGCTTAACTTTCAATATCAAATTTTTAAAAGCACCATTCTAAGAAAAATTCAAGAACTGCTCTGTTGGGAAGGATAGGTCTCCGGTTACAGCATCAGTCAGATCACGACTTATTCAACAATCCTCAATCCTCAACATATATATTGACAGGATGAACGTGAATGGAAACAAGACTCCTATTACCACTTGTGTAGGAAGGAACTGCAGATGCTGGTTTAAACCGAAGGTAGACACAAAAAGCTGGAGTAACTCAGCGGGTCAGGCAGCATCTCTGGAGAAAAGGAATAGATGACGTATTTATATTCATCATATTCCAACAATGCCCTCCAACATTAAGTGAAGCCTGATGTACAGCAAGTTAATTCTATGAATCCTTTCTTAACTTCCAATGTAAAATTTTAAAAAGCACCATTCTAAGAAAAAAATCATGACTGATCTATTGGGATGGATTGGTCTTCAGTTACAGATACCCTTCTACTTAACCCTATTACTACTTAAAGGGCTGAGTTTGGATAAGAAGCACATCAGTGGCAGCAGTGGAAGTTCTGAACCGATATCTGCACTCATCTGCAGAACGCCAGCAAGTTTAGTGGGCTGAACCCAAATCAATAGATTTTCCTTTTCCTATGCTGTTCATGTGTACAACAATGTTCAGCTCTCCCCTGATCCTTAAGAAGGGTCTCGGCCCAAAATGTCACCCATTCCTTCTATCCAGAGATACTGCCTGTCCCGCTGATACTCCTGCATTTTGTATCTATGCAAAGTAGACTTGTGGTCATGTTTTTGCTATTGTAATAAAGAAGCATGCATATGTGCTGAAGAAACAATGTAGATTGAACTAGAAAAAGTACGGCTTGATAGGAGGAAGCAGAACTCAGCTGAGTTAACCTTGCAGAGATTTACCACTGAGATCAATAGTGGAATTTTCTCTGATGGATCAGATGTGATTCTAGCAGGAATCACTAGATGTGGACCGGAGCAGAAGCAATTCCCCTGCTTTATATTAAAGTCAATAACAGTCTCTTCTACGATGGTCCAAGTTGAGATTAATGTATCCATCTCACATTGCAAATTACATATAGACATCGCTGGAATATGTTACTCCACAAATGCTGGAGTAACTAAGGGGGACATCTCTAGAGAGAAGGAATGGGTGATGTTTTGGGTCGAGACCCTTCCTAATTTACAGAATCAACATGCTGATGTACGTTTCTAGGAACCATGATGTGGTGGGATTAAGAGCTTTATGGACAAATGGCAATTTGGATTAAAAACAGGAAAAGGTTATTTATTAGATAATTTACAAGTTCAATCGATAGTATTTTGTGTCAACCCTACTGACATAAGGCATCTGGATAAATGTCCACCTTAATCCTCATGCAAGCGAAAGTGGAGGAGCAACTGGCTAAGTGAAGAGATAGGAAATGATCCAGAGATCGAAGATAGTGCAGAGATGGATCATGTGATAGCCTTGAATGTACTAAATGTGACTAAAGCAATCGGCAAAGCAATTAGCCATGCGGTTCCATTATCTTTCAAGCAAAAGCAAATATCTCGTATGGCCAGTATCCATCCTTTTCAATTGCATCATCATTATCTGTATTAAAATGTAGTAAAAAATACGCAGATTCATGTTAGGAATCGAATATATTTTTAAACTAGCTGACACAGGGCAATTACCTCCATCCATTTCAGATAGAAATGAGTATTGAAGCTGTTAAACTTTAACAACTTGGTATTCCCAACAGTAATCATTATCTAAAAATAAATGTACATTTTAAAATGTCGGTGTCTCTGTAATTACAATGAATAGACAAGGCCCAAATGCAATCAAAACAGAAAATACTGGAAATGTCTTGCTTCTGTAAGGGGAAAGGAAAGGTTACACTCTGTGGGTGAAACATGGGTTACGATGAAAACGTCTGTCTAGAAATAGTACTTTTCTAATCAAAAGAAGCAGGCTGGGTAATTTCACATTTTTAGCATTCACAGATTTTCTCTATGCAGTTTGCAACGGGCAAGATAGGCTAAATGAGCTCATTCTGTGCAATAAGACTCAATAGAGTTGTTTGGGCAATGTGTTAGCACTATCACATCTATCAGCATGGTGGTTGGTATATAAATCAAGCATTCATTGCAATTTAGTTTAGTTTAGTTTAGTTTAGTTTGGAGATACAGAGTGAAAACAGGTCCTTCGATCGACCCACCGAGTCCGCAGCGACCGGTGATCCCACACACTCACATTATCCTACACACGCTGGGGGCAATTTTACATTGATACCAAGCCAAACTTTGGAGTGTGGGAGGAAACTGGAGATCCCAGAGAAAACCCATACAAGTCACGGGGAGAACGTACAAACTCTGTAAAGACAGCAACTTAGTCAGGATCGAACCAAGGTTTCTGGTGCTGTAAGGTCACAGCTCTTCCGCTGCGCCACCATGCACCCCAGTTTAGGACCTCTATCTGCTGCCACCTGAATGACACCACTGCCTAAAACAAATTACACTGCCTTTTAGTTTATTGTCACGAGTACTGAGGTACAGTGAAAAGCTTTTTGTTGCGTGCTATCTAGTCAATGGAAAGACTATACATGATTACAATCAAGCCGTCCAGTATGTACAAATACAGAATAAAGGGAATAACGTTCAGTGCAAGATCCAGTAAAGTCCGATTAAAGGTAGTCAGAGGGTCTCCAATAATAGACAATAGACAATAGGTGCAGGAGGAGGCCATTCGGCCCTTCGAGTCAGCACCGCCATTCAATGTGATCATGGCCGATCATTCTCAATCAGTACCCCGTTCCTGCCTTCTCCCCATACCCCCTGACTCCCTATTCTTAAGAGCTCTATCTAGCTCTCTCTTGAATGCATTCAGAGAATTGGCGTCCACTGCCTTCTGAGGCAGAGAATTCCACAGATTAAGATAGATGGTAAGTCAGGACTGCTCCCTAGTTGGTGATAGAATGGTTCAGTTGCCTGATAACAGCTGGAAATGTTGCTGAATCTGGAGGTTTGCATTATCACCTACCTGAAGGGAGAAGGGAGATGAGGCAGGGCCGTCTTAACGCATGGGCCTGATGGGCACTTGCCCGGGGCCCCACGAGCATAGGGGCCCCATGCTGATCTGTGTATGTTAAGTGACTTGCAATAAATAAATACTATTTTAAAAATGTAGGTTCAATAAGTGCTTTTTTCGCAACATTTTCGGTCACTAAGTGCTTCTCACAGCGATCTGTAAGTGCTTTTCGCAACAATGTAGCACCCTAAGTCCATCGCTAAGTGCTTTTCGGTAAGTGCTTTTCGCCGGCACGACAGGGGGGGGCTGGTAGGGAAAGTGGGGGTGGGGGAGAGTAACGGTAGGGGCCCCAGTACACTGCTTTGCCCGGGGGCCCATAATGCTGTAAAAACGGCCCTGAGATGAGGGAGTGTCTGGAGTGAGACTCATCCTTGAAATTGCTGATGGCCTTACTGAGGCAGCATCAAATGCAGCTGGAATCAATGGAAGGGAGGTTAGTTTGTGGATTGGTCTGGGTTACGTCCACAATTCTCTTCTATTTTTGCGGATTTGGATGGAGCTGTTCCCAAAGCACGCTGTGATACATCCATTTCTACAGCGCATCTGCAGAAGTTAGTGAGAGTTGTTGGGTTCATGCCAAATTTCCAAGCCTTCCAAGGAAGTAGAGGTGTCAGTGTACTTTCTTGGCCAGTGCTTCGACATGGCTGGTCCTGGACAAGTTGCTGGTTATATTTACTCCTAATTTGTTTCTAAGTATTCAGTCACCCTTACTTATTAACAGAAAGACAGCCAAGGAGTGAATATTCACTGCACACTGATGTTTCCAGGAGAAGTGATGATGGAGCATATCTTTTCGTCTTGGTTCTCCACCAATGTTGGCTTCTATTCAGCATCTGTGATAAGAAAAGCTCACAGATCACTTGTCACCCATATTACTCAGGGATGAATCTGTAGCATACAGAAAGAGAAATAAAGAGCAATCTTAATTCAAAACCATCTCAAAAATGCACTACTGGAGACAGATACACTTAACATTGCACAAGTCCAAAATAATTAGCTGGTAACAGGCTGCTCTCTGCAGATGAAGCCATTCATAAACTTTCTTCTCTTCCATGTAACCAGAGCAGCAGTGTTAATGTGTGTTATATGCCTGAGTGAATCCTGATCTCTTTTACGAAATGATTAGAATCGGCACGGGGCATCTCCATTTCTGTAAATGGTTGCCCTACTTATGTGCTTAACCCTTCACTGCAACACATTGCATTGTTCAAAAGAGAAAGTAAAATCGTGCAGCACTTCATGGTTGCTGAACTACAATCCACCTCAATGGTGACCCTCGGACTATCCTTGATCGGACATTGCTGGCTTTACCTTGCACTAAACGTTATTCCCTCATCATATATCTATGCACTGTAAATGGCTCGATTGTCATCATGTTTTGTCTTTCTGCTGACTGGTTAGTACGCAATAAAAGCTTTTCACTGTACCTCGGTACACGTGACAATAAACTAAACTGACCTTTAGAAAAGAGGCACTAAATTGTCAATTATGTACCAATATTTGATTAGCATCAGACATCTATAGAGGAACCCATGATACCATAAATAAATGCTTTGCAAGACATATTTATGCACAGAAAAGAATAAATATATTAATGCTTCCTCCTGCTCATTGCCAAAGCAATTGATCTGCCATATGGGACACTGTGGGTCTTAACTTTTGCAAAAGCAAGTGCAAAATGTTGATCATCGACAAAGTTCAATTTATTCCCATGGTTTCAATATGACATAATTAATGATTGTTAAATGAAGGATTGGCCAAACAACACAGTGGCACCAAACTAGAACTGAACTTTAAAATCCCTGGCATTAAAGATATAATGGATACCGTTTTTTTCCCTCAGCTCTTTGACTGAACTAGAGGGTAATTGAGAGCCTGTTATGTAAAATATAGTTGTGTTTTACAGAGAACCACTGTGTAAAAATAAGGAAACAAACTTTTTATAGAAAATAGCTGGGATTTAAAGGATAGTTTAACAGTGTTTTTGTCTTGCCAACTTTACACTGTTGGCCTGGATGTCCATGCCTCCTCTGTACATTGGCACAAGACGATATTCTGCCTGTTTAAAAATGGCTACCTGGTGGCCCCCAGATTAATCCAATTAAAAGATATTTTGCTGACAAAGGGAAACAGTTGTAGCAATAAGGTTATCAAAGAGTAGAGTTGCTGCCTTACAGTGCCAGAGACCCGGGTTCGATCCTGGCTAAGGGTGCTTGTCTGTGTGGAGTTTGTACGTTCTCCCCGTAACCTGCGTGGGGTTTCTCGAAGATCCTCGGTTTCCCCCTACACTCCTAAGACGTGCAGGTTTGTAGGTTTTCCATTATGGAAGTCCAAGGAACAGCATCTCAGATTCCCCCTGGGCACGTTTGCAGCCCTGATGACTTAACTCTGACATTAACAATTTCCCATTGCCATGTATTTCCCTTCTCTCCGCACTTGATAATGTATCTTTCTATTTCCATTTGCTTCCATTTTCTTCTCAGTCACGGTCTGCCAGTCTTTATTATAACTATTTAACATTGCTGCCTGCACCTATCACAGGTAATTCCCCTGTTTCACCCACTCTGAATTTGCAATTTAAAACATATTTCCTATCTCGTTTTTCTAGTTTTGATGAAGGATCATTCATCCTAAACAATACCTTTGTTTCTTTTCCTGCAGCAGTTACCTGACCAGTATATTGTATTATTGTTTAATCTTGGACACTGTTTATCTCGATACATATGCGAGGCTGAAATACACTTTGACCACGTTTGTGAGCAAAATTGTAAATTTCCCCGGTGTGGGACGAATAAAGGAATATTTTATTATTATTATTATTATTATAAACAGAAATAGGAAAAGGAAATTAGAACAACATAGAACAATGCATGGAAAATCACAAATTACTGGAGTAACTCAACAAGTCAGGCAGCATCTCCGCAGAACATGGATAGGTGATGTTCCAGGTCAGAATCCTTTGTTCAGTCAAGGACGAAGAGTCCCAATTCAAAACATTACCTATCCATGTTCTCAGGAATGCTGCCTGACCCGTTGAGTTACTCCAGCACTTTGTGACTTTCCTTGGTAAACCAGCATCTGCAGTTCCTTGTTTCTAATGGAATAGTCCATCATAGGAACAAGCCCTTCAGTCTAGTCCATTGAACAAGATGACAAATAAAAACCAATTTCTTCTGCATGCATGTGATCCATATCTTTCCATTTCCTGCTAATGTAAAAGCCTCTTAAAGACTACTAACATATCACCTTAAACCACAAAACAGGCATCAACCACCATCTGTTTAAAAAGATCTTACCCTACACATGTTCTTTAAACTTTCCACCTCTGAACTTACAAATGTGCCCTCGAAGATTTGACATTTCCATCCAGGATAAAAGATTTTGACTCTTTCCTATCGGTCCCTCTCACAATTTTATAAACTTCTATCAACTCCCTTCAGCCTCTGATGCTCCAGAGAAAACAATCCAAATGTGTCCAGCCAATCCCTACAGGCAAAACTCCATAATCCAGGCAGCATCTTAGTAAACCTCCTGCACCCTCTCCAAAGCCTCCATATTCTCCTTGTAATGACAACCAGAAATGCACGCAATACTTCAAATGCAGCCTGACCGAAGATTTAGAAAGCTGCAATGTGACTTCCTGACTCCTATATTTATTGTGTAGGAAGGAACTGCAGATGCCGGTACGAACCAAAGTCAGACTCAAAATGCTGGAGTAACTCAGCGGGACAGGCAACATCTCTAGAGAGAAGGAATGGATGATGTTTCTGGTCGAGACCCTTCTTCAGACTGAGTCAGGGGAAAGGGAAAAGAGGGATGCTGACCACCTTTCATTCATTTGTGCTATATCTCTCTATATTTCTGAAGAAAAATTTAGGTCCCTTACAGTCAGAGGCAGGTGAATTTATAATGGGGAACAAAGAAATGGCATTTTCTATGTTTCTATGTTTCAATCACCGTCTACATCTCTCATTTCCCTTTTCCCTTACTCAGTCTGAAGAAGGGTCTCAACCCGAAACGTCACCCATTCCTTCTCTCCAGAGATGCTGCCTGTCCCGCTGAGTTACTCCAGCATCCTATATTTAATGCCTCGATCAACGAAGGCAAGCATACGATATGCCTTTTTTTTTAACCATGTTATGTTCTTGCATTGGCACCAAGGAAGCTATGAGCTTGGACTCCGAGATCTCTCTATCCATCAATGTTGTTAAGGGTTCTGCATTAACTTTATAATTTCCCTTTACATTTGACCTCCCAAAGTGCAGCACCTCACATTTGTTTGCAATTGAATCAAATGAAAGATAATCAACCAAGGCAGCTCATAATGTTTCAACTTCAACTCCTTAAATTTCAGCTGCGACACTTAAAATTTTAAATTCCCACATCTTGATTCTGGCATATAAGAAACATTGTTGAATTTCTCTCCAATACAACCACATCCCGAGAGAGTCCAGAGAGAGTCCCTTTCCTCTTACTCAGTCTGAAGAAGGGTCTCAACCCGAAGCATCTTCCCCACTACCGATGTCTCAAAGCCAAAGCTATGGGAATTTTGCACTTTCTTTAAAGTATAGGGTATTGACTTGAATCTTCTCCACGAATAATGGGATTTGGAGAAACCGATTGGCATAAATTGTCTTTCAAGCTGCATGAGGGGCACAAAATTAACTTGGGTTTCTTGAATTTCCAACTTAGCAACAATTTGCTCTTTGCCCAGAAATGTCATAAAAGCCATGCAATACCTGAGCAGTGGCTTTAACACACCGTTAAACACTTGTCAACTGAATTGATTATACATTTATTTTCCCCTGTTGTCCAAAGTCTGCCAACAGAACCTAATAAAGCACAGAAAAGGAGAGAAGAAAAATACAATAATAGTGGTGCTGCATGTGTTGCGATTTTGTAACACATTGTCCAGGCCAGACACTTTTTAATGTGATGTGCTGCGACCTTCTATTTCTGCTGCTTGGGTTTGTTCCTTCTGTCACTGGTTTCATTCGGGTGTTCTGTCTTCCTCCCATATCCCAAAGACATGCAATGCAGGTTTGTAGGTTATTTGGTCCATGGGAAAATCAATTGCCCCGAATGTGTAGGGCATGGATGAGGCAGTGGGATAACATAGAAAACTAGTGTGATCAGAAGATCGATGATCATCATGAACTCGGTAAGCCAAAGGGCCTCTTTTCATACTGTACCACTAAACTAAACTACATTTATAATAATATTATTTACATATTAATTATATATACAAATAATAACAATTAAAGTAGCGAATTTATCATCCATCTCGGGTAAATGTCTGCATTTTGAAAGACATTCTGATTTAGTGGTGTATCGCAGCCACTACAAAGTAGATAGACAATAGACAATAGGTGCAGGAGGAGGCCATTCAGCCCTTTGAGCCAGCACCGCCATTCAATGTGATCATGGCTGATCATTCTCAATCAGTACCCCGTTCCTGTCTTTTCCCCATACCTCCTGACTCCGCTATCCTTAAGAGCTCTATCTAGCTCTCTCTTGAATGCATTCAGAGAATTGGCCTCCACTGTCTTCTGAAGCAGAGAATTCCACAGATTCACAACTCTCTGACTGAAAAAGTTTTTCCTCATCTCAGTTCTAAATGGCCTACCCCTTATTCTTAAACTGTGGTCTTAAACTGTAGATGTGAGCAAAGTTATAGGTGATGGGAAATAACATTCCCAACAGTTGTTTCGTGCATCCAATTTCCAGATGACGAGGAACTGTTTCTAGAAGATTCTTCAATTTTATGTACGTGTCAATTGGTGGAAGGAATAGTTGAGAACAATCATTTCATTTTTAAAAGTGACTTCTCCAATCTAATGGCACAGGGTACCAGGATACGATCATGTCTACAGTGAGAACATAGAAGAGTACTGCACAGAAACAGGCCCTTCGGCCCACAATTTCCGTGCTGAACATGATGCCAGGAAAAAACTAATCCCATCTGCTTGCACATGATCTATTTTCCTCCACTCTGGCTATCTAAAAGCCTCAAAATGCCACTATGATATCTGCCTTCATCACCACCCCTAGCAGCACGTTACATGCACTTCCCACCCTCTGTGTAAAAAAACTTTCCCTGTACATCTCCTTCAAATGTTGCCTCCCTCACCTTAATGCTATGCTCTCGAGTGCTTGACGTTTCCACTCTGCGAAGAAGGTTCTGACTGTCTACCCTATCTATGTCTTGCATATTTTTGCATATTCTATTACGAATCCCCTCAACGTTTGGCATTCAACAATCCAAGTTTGTCCAACCTCTCCTTGTGGCTAATAACCCCTATTCCACGCGGCATTCTGGTAAACCTCTCCTGAACGCTCTCCAAAGCATCCACATTCTGCCTGTAATGTGCACACAGTATTCCAAATGCCAAACCAAAGTCTTATAGAGTGACATCATGACTTCCTGACTCTTGTACTCAATGCCCTGACCAATGAGACAAACATACCATATGCCTTCTCTAGTTACTTATGTTGGCACTTTCAGGGAGCAATGGACTTAGACGCCAAGATCCATCTGCACTTCAATGTTGTTCAGGGTCTTGCCATTAATTGCATACTTTCCCCTTATATTCAACTCCTTAAAGTACAACACCTCTCACTTGTTTGGATTAAACTCCATCTGTAATTTTTCCTCTCATTTCTGTGGCTGATCTCTGTCCTGCTGTCTATTTTGACAGCATTTCTCATTATCCGCAACTCCAGCAATCTCTGTGTTTGCAAATTTACCTAACAGCCCATCTACGTTTATATCCGACTCGTTAGTCAAGATGGCAAGCTGGAAAGGGTACAGAGAAGATTTACGAGGATGTTGCTCGGACTCGAGGGTCTCAGCGAAAGGGAGAGGTTGAGCATGATGGCAATCTATTCCTTGGAGCGCAGGAGGATGAGGGGTGATCTTATAGAGGTGTATAATATCAGGAGTGGAATAGATCGGGTAGAGGCACAGAGTCTCTTGCGCAGAGTAGGGGATTCGAGAAGCAGAGGACACAGGTTTAAGGTGAGGGGGGAAAGATTTAATAGGAATCTGAGGGATAACTTTTTCACACAAAGGTTGGTGGGTGTATGGAACAAGCAGCCAGAGGAGGTAGTTGAGGCTGGGACTGTTGCAACGTTTAAGAAACAATTAGATAGGTACATGAATAGGACAGGTTTAGATGGATATGAGCCAAACGCGGGCAGGTGGGATTAATGTGGCTGGAACATGTTGGTCGGTGTGGGCAAGTTAGGAGAAGGGCCTGTTTCCACTCTGTATCACTCTATAACTCTATTTAAGAAGGATGGGCCATTTCAATGTTTTAGAAGAACATGTGATTCAAGTAAGAGAATTTGATAGAGCTCCAGGGGCTAGTGGAATCAAGGGATATGGGGAGAAGGCAGGCACGGGTTACTGATTGTAGATGATCAGCCATGATCACAAAGAATGACGGTGCTGGCTCAAAAGGGCCAAATGGCCTCCTCCTGCTTCTATGTTTCTATGTTTCTAAGTAAAGCGGACTGATTTCAACAGGTATATCTACCCCTACAACGCACTCCCATTGATGGAATGCTGCTTTATTTCCTGGGGCTCATCTATCCACTGTCCTAGAGGGCATGTTACTAAACTCATTGAACTGTGTTGGAGAGACACAGCACTGAGACAAGCTAGTCTGCTCTCCACCTGTGTTTATCCGCATGGTCATTGGAGAGACACCAAGGGGAAGATTTATGACTGATTCTTAATCTATTCATGCTGAGGGCATGAGGTTTGTTCAAAACCTCCTTAACCAACCCGCCTGTCAATAATTGCAACATTAACTACATTTATTAGGTGCTTTTAATGTAATAAAATATCTGATTCACTGCAGGAGTTTTAGCTATCAATAGTGTAGTGTAGGGTAGTGTAGTGTAATGTAATGTAGTGTAGTGTAGTGTAATGTAGTGTAGTGTAGTGTAGTGTAGTGTAGTGTAGTGTAATGTAATGTAATGTAGTGTAGTGTAGTGTAATGTAATGTAATGTAATGTAGTGTAATGTAATGTAATGTAGTGTAGTGTAGTGTAGTGTAGTGTAGTGTAGTGTAGTGTAGTGTAATGTAATGTAGTGTAGTGTAGTGTAGTGTAGTGTAATGTAATGTAATGTAGTGTAATGTAATGTAATGTAATGTAGTGTAGTGTAGTGTAGAGTAGTGTAATGTAATGTAGTGTAATGTAATGTAGTGTAGTGTAGTGTAGTGTAATGTAATGTAATGTAGTGTAGTGTAGTGTAGTGTAGTGTAGTGTAGTGTAGTGTAGTGTAGTGTAGTGTAATGTAGTGTAGTGTAGTGTAGTGTAGTGTAGTGTAGTGTAGTGTAGTGTAGAGTAGTGTAATGTAATGTAATGTAATGTAGTGTAGTGTAGTGTAGTATGGTGTAGTGTAGTGTAATGTAGTGTAGTGTAGTGTAATGTAGTGTAGAGTAGTGTAATGTAATGTAGTGTAATGTAATGTAGTGTAGTGTAATGTAATGTAATGTAATGTAGTGTAGTTTAGTGTAGTGTAGTGTAGTGTAATGTAGTGTAGTGTAGTGTGGTGTAGTGTAGTGTAATGTAGTGTAGTGTAGTGTAGTGTAATGTAGTGTAGTGTAGTGTAATGTAGTGTAGTGTAGTGTAGTATAGTGTAGTGTAGTATAGTGTAGTGTAGTGTAATGTAATGTAATGTAGTGTAGTGTAGTGCAATGTAGTGTAGTGTAGTGTAGTGTAGTGTAGTGTAGTGTAGTGTAGTGTAGTGTAGTGTAGTGTAGTGTAGTGTAGTGTAGTGTAGTGTAGTGTTTGGACTGTTTTTTTCTGGAGCGCCAGAGGCTGAAGGTTGACCTGATAGAAGTATATTAAATTATGAGAGGCTTAAAAAGGATAGACAGGCAGAGCCTTTTTTCCCAGGGTCAAAGACAAGAGGACATGAATTTAAGGTCGGAGTAGCAAAGTTAAAAGATGTGTGGGGCAAGGTTTTGTACACAGAGTGGTGGGTGCTTGCAGCACGCTCTGTACCCAGATAGCGGTGGGTGCTTGCAGCATGCTGTGCTGGGGGAGGCTTTTGATGGTGGCATTTAAGAGGTTTTTGGATAGGTATATGGATATGTAGGGAATGAAAGGATTTGGATCACGTTTAGGCAAGGAGATTTGGTTATCTTGGCATCATGTTTGGCGTTGACATCATGGGCCGAAGGGCCTGTTCCTGTGCTGTACTTTTCTATGTTTTATGAAAAGCAGAAAAAGAGAATATTGCTTAAATGGACAGAAACTGCAAAATGCTTTTGAATGAATGAATGAATTAATGAATGAATGAATGAATGAATGAATAAGTTTATTGGCCAAGTATGTGCATATACAAGGAATGTGCCTTGGTGCTCCACTCACAAATGACAACACAAACATACAGTTAACAATTAAGAATAAAGCATAAACACATCAAAACAATAAGGATACAACATTATGGTCTAAACATGTGGGTGAAAATAAACCAGAGCAAAAAAGAGACCAAAGACTTTGGTTATTGAGTAGAACTATCACTCATGGGAAAAAAAGCTGTTTTTATGTCCGGCTGTGGCTGCTTTGACAGTCCGGAGTCGCCTTCCAGAGGGAAGTGCTTCAAAGATTTTGTGGCCAGGGTGAGAGGGGTCAGAGATGATCTTGCCCGCTCGCTTCCTGGCCCTTGCAGTGTACAGTTCGTCAATGGGGGGGAAGGTTGCAGCCAACAACCTTCTCAGCTGTGCGAATGATCCGTTGCAGCCTCCGGATGTCGTGCTTGGTGGCTGAGCCAAGTGGGACAGGCCCTTTAGATTTCTCTCAGAGGTTCACAAATGTTTGGAATTTGCTCTTCCAGTGAGGTGTGGAGGCAGAACCGTCAACTATATTCAAAGGTTAGATGGATTTTTGGCTTATTGAGAAGTCAAAGGTCATGGGGATCAGGCAGTATAATGGAGCTCAGTCCAAAATCCAAATTTTCTTTGAACGATGGGCCAGACGAAGGGAGGCACACAGCTTATTCCTGTTCCTATTTTTATGTTGACATGTTCTAATAACTGTGAGAATTAAAAAAATTGTCACTCTCTTCCTGTTTATAGATAACAGTCCTCTTGTTGGCAACAAGTGGTGGTCCAACTACTAAATCAGAAATTAGAGATATGTAAAAAATAATAATATCCACATTTTAAGTTCAATAAGATCTGTCAAGCATGGGACCATTTCAATGTTTTTCAGCACATAAAATACCATTTTTTCTTAAGACTAACACAGCAAACTTTGTTTCCTGTGCCAGATGCCGTGAGCAATTGAACATTGCAGTGAATGGAAGTCATTTAAACTGGGAAGAGAAACCTAGCTTGACACTGGATTCAATTTTGATCAGAAAAAATCCCGAGGCAACCCACTAGAGAAGGAACCAAAGTCTAAAAGTGCAAATCTGCAGCACCAACACAGCATGGTGTCACTTGAAGAATATTCACAAGGGCATTCCATACGTGCTGAGAATTATTTTATTTTTCCCATGTAAAACATTCAAAGATAATACAGGTTGGAATCAAACAATTAAAAAACAAGCAAAGTAAACATAACTCTTTAATCAGAGAGGAAACATAAGCAGTCACCATACATTGATGGCCCTATTCCTCAGAGTAGAATATAGAGTGGGCTTTACTTCATAACCCTAGAGTCCTCTTCATAACTCTAATCCCCTGAAAAAAAAACTACAACTAAAGTTTGGGGATTAAAAGATCACCACTATGAATTCTGAATGAAGTCGATCAATTTCACCACTAATTTCCATCCTGCTCTTAAATATACTTGGACCATCTCCGACATCTCCCTACCATTTCTGGATCTCACCATCTCCATCACAGGAGACAGACTAGTGACCGACATCTACTACAAACCCATTGACTCCCACAGCTATCTTGACTACACTTCTTCCCACCATGTTTCCTGTAAAAACTCTATCCCCTACTCCCAATTCCCCCGTCTATGCCGCATCTGCGCCCTGGATGAGGTATTCCATACTAGGGCATCGGAGATGTCCTCATTCTTTAGGAAACGGGGGTTCCCCTCTTCCATTATAGATGAGGCTCTCACTGGGGTCTCCTCAATATCCTGCAGCTCCGCTCGCTCCCTCTCCCCCTATTCGTAACAAGGATAGAGTCCCCCTTGTCCTCACCTTCCACCCCATCAGCCATCGCATACAACAAATTATCCTCCAACATTTCCGCCACCTCCAATGGGATCCCACCACTGGTCACATCTTCCCATCTCCTCCCCTTCCTGCTTTCCGCAGAGACCGTTCCCTCCAAAACTCCCTGGTCCACTCGTCCCTTCCCACCCAAACCACCCCCTCCCCAGGTACTTTCCCCTGCAACCGCAGGAGATGCAACACCTGTCCCTTTACCTTCCCACTCGACTCCATCTAAGGACCCAAACAGTCTTTCCAGGTGAGGCGGAGGTTCACCTGCACCTCCTCCAACCTCCTCCATTGTATCCGCTGTTCCAGATGTCAACTTCACTACATTGGCGAGGCCAAGAGCAGGCTTGGCAAACGTTTTGCCGAACACCTCCGCTCAGTCCGTCTCAACCAACCTGATCTCCCGGTGGCTCAGCACTTCAACTCCCCCTCCCATTCCCAATCTGACCTTTCTGTCCTGGGCCTCCTCCATTGTCAGAGTGAGGCCCAGCGCAAATTGGAGGAACAGCACCTCATATTTTGCTTGGAAAGTTTACACCCCAGCGGTTTGAACATTGACGTCTCCCACTTCAGGTAGTCCCTGCTTCCCCTCTCTATCCCCTCCCCCTTCCCAGTTCTCCTACTAGTTTTCCTGTCTCCGACTACATCCTACCTTTGTCCCGCCCCCTTCCCTGACATCAGTCTGAAGAAGGGTCCCGACCCAAAACGTCATCCATTCCTTCTCTCCAGAGATGCTGCCTGACCCGCTGAGTTACTCCAGCACTTTGTGTCGACTTTCAGCCGTCATTGAAAGGCAGAGCAGACACCATGGGCCAAATGGCTTAATTCTGCACCTATGACCTATGAACATGAATCTTATGAATTGATTCCCAGTTTGTATCATGAAGGGCATTATGTAGTTTGAATTCTGGAAGGAAACCAGAACCCACGGCTGTGACTGATAACATATTTAATGTTACCAACTGGTGAAGAGCAGACTGATGAAGTCCAGACCAATATTCCCATTAACTTGGAGGAACAGGGAAGTGCAGATGCTGGTTTACAGAAAAAGGTCACAAAGTGCTGGAGTAATTCAGTGGGACAGGCAGCATCACTTGAGAACATGGATAGGTGACGTTTCGAGTAAGGACCCTTCTTCAGACTGATGAAGAAGCTGAAGAATTGCATGAACTTAGTTCAGAATCAGGAACGGTGTTGTACAGAATTCAACAAAATAGTCATCAAAAATGGAAAGTGGTCTGCTTAAACCCCTGTCCCACAGGCGATTTTTTAGGTGACTACTGGCGACTAGGCTGTCACCTCACGGTCGCCAGGGTGTTGCCTGTACGGTCGTGAGTCGTCTCCCAAGAGTCATAGTGTTTTTCTGGTCGCTGTTGGATTTTGAAATATTTAAACATTTTCGACGACTGTTGGTTTGACGCCAATGATCGTAGCTTGACGTCTCCTGTCGTAGGTTGTCGCCAGGTTGTCGCCTGGTGATGTAGATTGTCACCGGTGCTGATTTCGTTGAAATCCATTGGCGACTACCTACGTCATCCGGCGACAGGTACCGGCGTCAAAACCGGAGGCCAAAATGACGTGAATTGTCTTCAGTTGTCGCCGACACGGTCATAGCTTGTCGTAACTTGTCGCGGGTGGACGGAGGTTGAGTTCAGTTGTCGTAGGTTGCCACCTGTGTGGTCGTAGGTTGTCGTAGGTGCGGTCGTAGGTGAATGTCACGACGATTGGGTCGCCGGTTGTCAGTAGCTTGCTGTAGCTTGACGTCGACCAGGTGGTGGGTGGGTATAGCTTGTCGTAGACATTGTCGTGGGGGGGGCCCAGTCGCCGTTTTTTCGGCGAACTGCTACGACTATTGCAGTCTCCGGCAGTCGCCTAAACAAACTGCCTAAGTGGGACAGGCCCCTTATTAGTTGTGATTTACAGGGAAACGGTGAGTTTGAACCACTTTACTATTCCATCCTTCAGTACCGATGATGCCAAGGGATTGAATTACGCTGTGTTCAGAAAATGCGGCACTATTACAAAGAAAAAGACACGTGGCACATAAAATCCAAAGCATTCTGAAAATATATAATTAATGTCGAAAATCCACTGATTTGAATAAATACTGCATATTGTTTGCTTAACCTTGTAGTCCCTCTTCCCCTGTTTAAATGCAGCCAGCAGTACTGGTTCATTTAAACCAGCTTGTGGGATGTTTTATAACATTCATGTGGTGAAGCTTAATGAGAGTGTCTGGTAGTACTTTGGATCATGGCCAAGGTCCCACTAGGTTACCACTATCAAAAAAGGAAGGGACTATTTGAATTCCATCTTAGCATCATAACAGAAGTCTGGTTTGCTTTTAGCGTCCATGATCGCTGGCAGTTAATAGCCGACCACTGGAGAACTGATTCATTAAAAAATGATTTAGACTAACCTTGGCTAACAACTAACATTTATGTTTTTTGTTAAAACAAACAAACACAAAACATACGACATGTTCTTCTTCTATAAGGGCTTTGTTCCAGATGAAAATATTTCCAAAACCATATTCCTAATAAGCGGTCACAACTTCACCACTGGTTTGGGGTATCAGTGCCAATGTTTCTTGCCAATGATGCCAATTGAGCCCATGATGACTTCTGGAGATCAGCCCTTAAATTTGGTGGCTCATTCCCAGAAAAGAAGTATATATTTTTAAAGTATTTACAGTGTTTTCACCAAAGAGAAATTATCTTCTCCTTCTGAATAACACAAGGAGCAGGAACTGTCAGTACAATCTTAATTCCAGTTTCCTAAACCACTCCAATGCCTTGTTGAGAAACAGATGTAATTCCAAAGTATTGCCCTGAAACTTGCATCCAGGACAAAATGTTATTACAAGCCGTGCCCTGCGGTCTAATCAAGGTTTCCACATCCACAACAGGCATAGCTTTAAGATGCCACATGTAACAAATGGTCATGATCCATCCTTCTCCTGTTTGGCTGTTGAGGGTGTCCATATTTTCCACAGCAGGTTGGTTGATCCACGACTACTGAGTTGTTGGATTGGAAACAAGCGGATAGTTGGTAAAGGTGGGGGTTTTTTTTGCGAAAACCTTTCTTCAAGATTCTTCAGTGGTGTGTGGTATTGGGTTTGCATCCAAAAGGGCACTCTGAAGCTTGTACATCAGGTTAGAAAAATTTGTAAATTCCGGAGAATACAAGCTGTGTTTTATATGAGTTGTTTCTCTGTCTGTGACCCCCACATCCAGGTGGGGAAACTGTTGAAAACATGGATATACCCTAAGACATTGATGTACAACATTACGAGCTGGAGTGGGGCAATTGGTCGCTGGATTTTGTGGTGCTATTCAATAAAACCATGGTTGATCATTTATCTCAATTTCATATTCCCACCATCTCATCTTCCCCCTTTTATGTTAAATATTTTACTAAATATAATCTCAATAATCTGTTATCAACTATTCCGGAACTCTGATGGTTTAGCTTTTAGCTCACTGGACAATGTCTATCATACTCTGATTCAGCCCACTGTGGCCTCACTTCCCACACTCTCTTTCAAGTCACCAAAGCCCTGGTTACTGTGCTTTCTTCAAACTGACCAGGACTCGGTTTCTCATATTCTCTTGAATTTTACCAGGTTCATTGGAAATTTATTATAATACTGTGTAACCTCTAAAAACATGAATTCAAACTTTATTGGGATATTAATGACAATACACCCATTATTCCAGAAAATGTTGTGCCATCAAAGTCCCGAGATACCAAATTATTGGATGTTTTACAGCTTTTCTTTCTTAAGGGTGTTTAGCACTTTGATATCTTTTGGCAGAGACTGTGGTACATTCACCCAAGGGAAACATCCTCTCTGCACCCATCTTATCAAGCCCTGTAGACACAAAATGCTGGAGTAACAAGCCCTGTGATAATTCTGTAGTTTTCAATGAGCCCTTCCCCATTTTCCTAAACTCTATTGAACACAGGCATAGCTGTCCTCAATCCCTCTTCATAAAACAGTCCTACCATCCCAAGAATTTTCTGTTCTTTAGCATGGAAACCAAAACTGTGCCCAATACTCGAGGCAAAAAATAAATGGAGTAAAATATCTTTGATCCCAAGTCTAAATATTCTTGCAATGAAGGCTAACAAACTACTTGCCTTCTTAACAACTTGCATCACACGCATGTTTGCTTTCAGTGACTGGTACGCAAGAGCATCCAAATCCCTTTGTACATTTCCTAAGATGATTTGACTTTAATGTTCCAGAGATTACCATCTTTCATTCAATGTGCTAAAGGCCTTGGTTTAATGACAGCAGCCCATTCAAGAGTATTCAGCCACTAAGAAAATCAGAACCGTGGCTGAAATGCAGAGGACAAAAGCTTTAGCTGTCCAACCTGTGCTGGTGGACATATGGACTACATCCACTCATGTCTTCATTTGGAAATTATGGAACAAAGGATCAAGGAGTACAAGGACTTGTCAAATTATGCCGGTGCATGTATCTGCGGGTTCATTGATCCACGGAAGGGAACCTGTGAATTAGTCTAAACAATACAAATGCGGAAGGTAGACACAAAAAGCTGGAGTAACTCAGCGGGTCAGGCAGCATCTCTGGGGAAAAGGAATAGGTGATGTTTCGGGTCAAGACCCTTCTTCAGACCAGCATCTGCAGTTCCTTCCACTACAAATGTGGAATCATCTTAGCTGTTCTCAACGGGGGTACATTTTGGATGCTTCTTTGACCTCAACATCCTGAACTTGAGAGAGAAACAAACAAAAGATGCTTAGGTCTCTCCACTTTAGAAATGTCTGCATCTATATAGCACCTATCGCATTGTTCCAAAACACTTTATTGCTATTTATGTGCTTTTAAATGTATTCAAGTTTGTAATCTCTGAAATATGATAACCAATTTATGTACAACTAGTTTGCATTAATATCAATGTAATAATCTAGGATAAGTTGTTTAACAATTGTTCATTCCATGATAGGTATTAGCCAAGATACTGGGAATAATTCACAATTATTCATTAATCTCCACTGTAAATTCACTGTCAAGCTTAAAAGGATTCAGATGGCGGCGCGCACGGACGCAGCGGCTCACAGCTCTCCCTTTCGGTGCGTTTTATGTGTGTTATCTGTGTTATGTCTGTTAGTCAAATTTAGTCATTCAAACCAGGAAAATCAGGCAAATCCTACCTACAACCGAAAGGACCTTCTGATCATCGGATTCCAGTGCAATCGGGACCTTGTGCGCGAATTTCCACACCCGCGAAATATACCGGAAGAGATTGCCAGGACACCGGGCGCTCCGTGGATAGTTGTCGGCGCGAACAGGCGTCGCAGACGGAGGAGAAACAGGAAGCAAAAGCGAGGATGCCGGTCCGGTATACTTGCCAAGCTAAAGAGACAGCCACACAAACCACCGCTACCTAGCATGTTCCTCACCAACGCCAGATCCATCATCAACAAAATGGACGAACTTAAACTACAGATATCAGCAAACAAACTCGTGGAGGACTGTTGCATTCTCTTAGTAACAGAGACATGGCTTCATCCACTTATCCCAGACGGAGCCATTGAGCTAGCCGGGCGCACAGCGTTTCGTTGGGACAGAAACATCGACTCCGGTAAGAGCAAGGGGGGGGGGGTTATGCATTTATGTGCACAACAGCTGGTGCACTAATATCCAAACCATAGATAGCCACTGTTCTCCTGATCTGGAGTCCCTAACAGTTAAATGCAGGCCTTTTTACCTTCCTCGCGAATTTACAGGGGTTATAGTAACAGCAGTCTACATCCCACCGAATGCTAACGCTAGCACAGCTTTAGGCTACCTGCTAGGTGCAATAAACTCACAACAGAGCACATATCCAGAAGCAGCCCACATCATAGCCGGGGACTTCAACCATGCAGACCTAAAGTCAGTTCTCCCGAAACTTGAACAACACATAAGATGTGCTACCAGGGGGAAAAACACACTAGACAAGGTTTACTCAAATATTAAGAAGGGGTTCAGGTCAGCACCACTACCACACCTGGGGCAGTCAGATCACCTGTCCATATTCCTAACCCCAGCATACACCCCACTCAGGAGGAAAGCTCCAGTCACCATAAAGACTGTGAAGACATGGCCTGAAGGAGCTTCCTCGCAGCTGCAGGATTGCTTCGAAAGGACCAACTGGGATATTTTTGAGGATCAGGACTTGGAGGAGTACACATCAACTGTACTTTGCTACATCAAAAACTGCGTTGACAATGTCACCGTCGACAAACGCATCCGGTTGTACCCCAATCAAAAACCCTGGATGACAAAGGATGTCAGGTCTCTCCTCAAGGACCGTAACACCGCCTTCAGGTCTAGTGACAGAGCTCTATACAGTGCTGCTAGAACCAACCTGAAGAGAGGCATCAAGGATGCCAAAGCGTCCTACAAGAGGAAGATTGAGGACCACTTTTCCAACAATGACCCACGGCGGGTATGGCAAGGCATCCAGCACATCACCAATTACAAGACCAGCAACCGCACGACTGCCGACGGCGACGCCTCGTTGGCTGAGGAACTTAACTGTTTCTTTGCTCGTTTCGAGGTGAAAGCTACAGTGGCAGACATTACACCCTCTCCAGCACCTGAGAGCAACACCTTCACTGTGCAGGAGTATGACGTTAAGCGAGTGCTCAGAGCAGTGAATCCCAGGAAAGCTGCAGGCCCCGATGGTGTGACGGGCAGAGTGCTGAGGGAATGTGCAGACCAATTATCTGAGGTCTTCACAAAAATCTTCAACCTGTCCCTTTTAAAATCCACCATCCCTCCCTGCCTGAAGTCCGCCATAATCATCCCACTGCCGAAAAAGCCTGTCATCAGCGGTCTTAACGACTACCGTCCGGTAGCACTCACACCGGTCATCACAAAGTGCTTCGAGAGACTGGTCCTGCAGCACATCAAAGCCAGCCTCCCACCCACCTTCGACCCATACCAGTTTGCCTACAGAGCAAATAGGTCTACAGGGGATGCCATCGACACTGCTCTTCACACTGCACTGACCCACCTTGAACACCAGGGGAGCTATGTGAGGATGCTCTTTCTCGACTTCAGCTCTGCCTTTAACACGGTCATCCCGAGCAGACTGGTCACCAAACTTTCCGACCTTGGATTTTCCCTAACCATCTGCAAATGGATCAAGGACTTCCTGACCAACCGCCCCCAGACAGTCAAAATAGGCCCTCACCTCTCCTCCACCATTACACTGAGCACCGGCTCACCACAGGGCTGTGTGTTGAGCCCCATCCTTTACTCCCTCTACACTCACGACTGCGCCCCCACCCATCCCACCAACACCATCATCAAGTTCGCGGATGACACGACTGTGGTTGGACTTATCTCAGAAGGAGATGAGACAGCCTATAGGGATGAAATCCAAAGGCTGGCAGCATGGTGTTCAGTGAACAATCTGGTCCTGAACTCCTCCAAAACAAAGGAACTTATAATTGACTTTAGAAAAACCAGTGGAGATTACGACCCACTCTACATCAATGGGGTCTGCGTGGAAAGGGTACCAGCTTTCAGGTTCCTGGGTACGCACATCGCAGAGGATCTCACCTGGTCTACCAACACCATCACCACAGTAAAGAAGGCACAGCAGAGACTCCACTTCCTGAGGATCCTCAGGAAAACCAACCTGCAGGAGAAGCTCATGTTGTCCTTCTATCGCTGCTCCATCGAGAGTGTGCTGGCATACTGTATAACCACATGGTATGCCAGCTGCTCAGAAAAGGACAGGAAGGCCCTTCAGAGGGTCATCACGACGGCCCAGAAAATCATCGGCTGCTCACTGCCCTCCCTGGAGCACCTGTTCAGCCTGCGCTGCCTCAGTAGAGCAGGCAAAATAATAAAAGATCCATCCCACCCCGGCCACCGTCTGTTTGTTCATCTGCCCTCTGGTCGACGTTTCAGGTCAATCAAATCCCGAACAAACAGACTTAAGAACAGTTTTTACCCCAGGGCCATACGAGAACTGAACACTACCTGTGCACTAGGCAACACCGTTAAAAAATCTTGTACTTAATTTAATTGTATTTATGTATTTATTTGTTTTTGCATTTATTGCATATATGTTTGTACGCACCGTCAGGATTGGCTGTTTTTTAATTTCGTTGTACTCGTTGCAATGACAATAAATGAATATTATTATTATTATTATTATTAAAAGATTTACGAGGATGTTGCCAGGACTAGATGGTGTGAGCTATAGGGAGAGGTTAAGTAGGCTGGTTCTCTATTCCATGGAGTGTAGGAGGATGAGGGAAGATCTTATAGAGGTATACAAAATCATGAGAGGAATAGATCGGGTAAATGCACAGTCATTTACCCAGAGTAGGGGAATCGAGGACCAGAGGACATAGGTTTAAGGTGAAGGGGAAAAGATTTAATATGAATCGGAGGGGGAAAATTTTCGCACAAAGGTTGGTGGGTGTATGGAGCAAGCTGCCAGAGGAGGTAATTGAGGCTGGGACTATCCCATCATTTAAGAAACAATTGGACAGGTACATGGATAGGACAAGTTGGGAGGGTTTATAGACCAAGCGCAGGCAAGTGGGACTTGGGTAGCTGGGACATTGTTGGCTGGTGTGGGCGAGTTGGGCCTGTTTCCACACTGTATCAATCTATGACTCTATGACTCTAAATTACAAGATTGGTTCAAGGACATGGCCTCAGTATCGACACATTCTCAATCAATCAATTTACATTCATTTGCAGAACTTGCATATAAAAAGTGTTCATTGACGTTTGTGAAATGATCTCTTGGTGAGAGTTTACATCATCAAAGATGGAGAGGAGCAAACCAACGACAACAAAAAAAATGAGGCAACAATAAAAACAAGCAGATCTCTTGTCTACATGGCCGTAAAATGAAGCCTGAAGGTTTGTGGGTCTGAGGATATTCATGCACATGAGTGTTAGGAATGGAAGGCATTCCATTGAAAGCCTTGTGAGAAGAAAGACAAGTAGATTAATTTTGGAAAACTTTCTCCTGCTGGTCTTATTTTTCTTCCAGGAATAAAGCATAAAAAGATATGGAGGAAATTAATGGGGGAAAGAACAGAACATATTTTTAAACGGTTCAGTGTGTGTTTACTTCAAGTGAGAGGCAAAATAAGGAAGTCATTTTAATTGAGGTCCTAACGTTTGAGTTCCACATGTCAACAATGCGTTAGTAGTTAGTCCAAATGTATATGAATTCAATGGCGCCAGTTGCATCAAAGTATATCCCCTGGATCATTTTATTTTTGAAGAAGAAAACACGGAATGGCGATAAAAATGAACATTAAATATTTTAACAATCTCTTCTAATAACCATGAGTCCCTTGCCAGGTTGACTTATCATTTTCAATCAACCATGATGGGCATGTTGTAACCAGCCTCACGCTTCTCTTTCTTCATATCAACAGTAATAGTTTCTGTTCGCTTGGTACAAGAGTCACGATATCCTTCCATTGGGATACACCAAACCTGTCGCCTGCGTTTTAGTCAAACCCAAGCACAAGTAGTAAAATATGACATTTATCTAGCATTTAATTTTTAACGCTATATAAATGTCATACTTTTATGCGTGCTATATTATTTTCAATGCTATAATTATGGTGTAGATTCTGTTTGAACTTTAGATCTTCACCCGAACCATTCTGGGCTTTTAGTAATGATGCACAAGTGATCCCGTACTCCCTGCAAACTTGAATTGCAAAACTTGATGATGAATTCATGAAGCATCCAACTAACCATTGCACAACGTGGTAAAATATTTACACCTCGGTCACATGCGTAGAATATGAATTGTATCCATGTATTTAGAACTCAGCTCGCAAAACTTCCGGCTAGCAACGAACATCATAAACTGGTGACCTGAATCCACAAGGTAATATGAAAACATCATCAACAATCACAAATTCAATTAAATTGCTAGAGGTATTTTTACAAAATATATATTGGTGTAGCAGAGTTTACAAAAATAAATTAAAAGGAGTTTTCTCAGATTTTAAAACAATCAAATATCCCTATTTCTTATCCCCAGAGGAGAAAATTCTTCAGAGATTGTGCACTTCTGTTGAAATACCAATCCAGTCTGATGCTTCATTGTGGAAGCCTAAGTCTTGCAAAACCGGAAATTACGGTTAATGTGCTACCAAATTGTAAGGCACCATGCTGAAAATCCGCAGGAAACGAGGAGCAGAGACAAAGGGGATGGTCAACCTAGCCCACCCTGCATTCATAACGACTGCAGAATGGCAACTAGTCATTTCCCACCTTGTGTGTTGACTTTCCAGCTTCTACTCGCCATCAGCAGAAATGGGAATTTCCTTCTGCAGTAAAACTCCATTAATCTGGCACTCTCTGGAACTTGTTTGAGTTGAATGGGCAGATTTACTCTTCTATTGGATACTATTCCAAATAATTTTTTTTTTTTTAGATGTTACGCAGTAGCATAATATTATTTTCCAGGTGAGTTTATGGAAGGCACAAGAAATGGCACCCCGGCGAATTTAAAGGGAGCATTGGAAATGGAGATCCTGCAAGTTTAAAGGGATCACAAGAAACAAGGTTGCAGTTGCTGAATCCACACAATCCAAACAAAGTATTTTCGCAAAAGATCAAACTATGTTTTTTCAGAGTTTTACTGTGTTCAGTATTTCTGCTGCACATATTATTGAATGTATTTATGACTTCATTCAAAATACTAACCAGAAGTAATCATCCTGCATTTGTTCCTGAGAACATATGTTTCCGACCAGTTTTTCATTCTTTCATTTAATATTTTGGCTTCCCAGTTCCGAACTTGCTCGATTTCTTTCAGCCATTGTCATTGTTCGCTCTGATGTGGGTGCGGAGCTACGGAGCTACTTTTAATCAATTTCCTTCTCTCCCATCCCCCCCAGCCAACATTAGTCAGTCAAATATTGTTCCCTCATGTTAATGCAGAACGGCTTGAACTGAATATTTTTTTGAGCTGGTGAAGCCTAAAGCTATATTTTATCTCACCAAGTGTTGGGGGGGGGGGATGGGTGATCTGGATTGAAAGAAGGAATCAAAGCAATGGATGTAAACAAGAGAGAAAAGTATTGTTCTAAACGTTGTTCATGCAAGTAAGACCAATAGCTGTAGATCATGCCCCACAGGTAGAGATATATCTAGTGTGTGTAGGATAGTTTTAATGTGCGGGGATCGCTGGGCGGCATGGACACGGTGGGCCGAAGGGCCTGTTTCCACGCTGTATCTCTAAATCTAAAAGAAAAATCTAAAAAACAATCTATTTTGCCTCACTACAGCAATTTAACTGAAAGCAGTCAATTTTATTTACAATTATAGTTGTAGACTAGAGAACGATTGTTCCTGTGAAACTGTTCTTCAAGTGCGCGTTTAATATCTTTTGAGCATTGTCAAGGCTTAATTGTAACCGACTGCTTATTTCTCTTTACTTTTGTTGTTATTTGAATGCTAAATCTAAAGAATCAAAAGGTGAAGGTGAACTAATCCAAATGGGGGGGAAACATTCATATTATCCTGTCAGTTGAGGCACCAAAATATCCAGCATCAAGTTTAAATTTCATGCAGCATTCTGAGACAGAGTGTCAACAATAAAGGATGTGATGACAATTCACTTCATTAGGAATTTAAAAAAATTAAGCCAAGAAATAGGTTCCACCATTTGCATTAGTTCACCTTCACCTTAAAGACACGGTCTTTTAAATTCTTTAGATTTAGACTTTAAATAATAACAACAGTAAAGGGAAATAAGCAGTCAGGAACAATTAAACCTTGGCAATGTTCAAAAGGTATTAAATAGACATGGAGAACAGTTTTACAAGAACAATCTGTCTCATGTCTCCAATAATAATTGTTTAGAAAATTGGGCTGGTTTCAGTCTGTTTACTGCAGTGAGGCAAAATAGATTGTTGGATAGGTCTGTCCCTATGGGACGTGATGGACCATTATTGGTCTTGCTTGCATTACAACTTTTAAAACAATACATTTATCCTCTTGTTTACAACCATTGCGTTGTTTCCTTCATTCAATGCACACCACCCATCCAGATCGACACTTTAATAAGGAAAAATCCTTTACTTTGGCAGAACTAAGACCTGGCGGGCCGTCTGTGGCTAGGATGGTTCGCTAGATGGAGGCTAGATTAGTTCTTTCTCCCTATTACATAGATCTCCCTGGTTTCCTCAGGTCCTTTAACAGGAGGGTATCTGTCCTTATCTCATCTGGGCCTTTCTAGGTCTCCAAACCAAAGCAATTAATCCTTAACTGCCCTCTAAAGTAACCCAGGGGGGCAATTATTGTTGGGTAATAAATGTTGGTAGTCCTTATGAGTTTGCATAGCATCAACAAATAAGAAGTAATTTACTGCAGGAAATATTGAATTCTTTTATCTGCTTGTATACATCAGTTGCTACCATGCACAACTTAATCCACAAATTTTGTGTCCTTTCAAGTATAAAGAAAATCTGCCTGAATTTCTTTTACTCACAACTGAATCACACAGCCCTTGTTCCTCCTACCTGTTGGGTCTCTTCCCCAAAGTCTATAATTCTTTTAAAATGCAATGTTTCTTTACAAAATCTTTAGTGGGAATGAATATTTTCCAAATGAGCCAGCCACTTATTGGCAAAAAGGTCACAAAGTGCTGGAGTAACTCAGCGTGTCAGGCAACATCTCTGGAGAGCACGAAGAATTGACATTTAGAGTCAAGACCCTTCTTCAGACTGATTTATTGAATATGGCTATTAAAAGCTGCAGACAGACAGAAAATGCTGGAGTAACTGCCAGGTGTCAGAGGTTATGGGGAGAAGGCAGGAGAATGGGGTAAGGAGGGAAAGATAGATCAGCCATGATTGAATAGTGGAGTAGACTTGATGAGCCGAATCTAGGCCTGATTCTACTCCTATCACTTATGATCTTATGATCTGATGAACTCAGCGGTCAGGCAACATCTCTGGAATAAAGCAGTTCTTCTCCAGAGATGCTGCCTGACCTGCTGAGTTTCTCCAGCATTTTGTGTCTACCTTCGGTGTAAACCAGCATCTGGAATTCCTTCCTCCACTGCAGACGTTGAAAATCTGAAATAAAAGGTCAGGCAGCATCTGCGGAAAGTGAAACAGAGAAAATGTTTCAGGTCTGAGATCCTTCAGCAGTTCTGATTATTTGACCTCACAATCTCCATTTCACAATCCCTTCGCACAGATTCACACCGTGAATCTGATCTTCCGAGTGTTTCCTGCATTTTCAAATTTGGTATTCTACGTGAAAAACCAGAACATAAAAGGAAAGGAATGGCAGAGGAATTGAGTGGGCTTTAAATGTATACAACGTGGTGCTGATTCCTCATCTCCTTCCACTTAACGAAGTAAACCAAAGGCCTCCTCCTTCTGGAAAGATGGAACAGATCCAAATATTTAGAAATCATCTCGGGTTAACAAGCCAGAAAAACTGCACATAATCTCAAAACTTTATATTTAAAAAAAGTCTTGGCTCCATATCTGTTGGATTTTTCCTTCATGTGCAGCTCAATCATGGTTTGGAAAATAGTTCTGTGGAGCTGACTCAGGAGAACAAGCATCTTAGATGGCCAGTGTTGTCATGGCCAAAAATGTCATGATTTTAAAATATTCCGAACCAATGTAGGTCTGAGTTATACACAAACAAGAAATTAACTCTTTTATGTGCAACATTTAAATAGCTTACCTCCATCATCTTCTCCTTCCTTCATTTGCCCTAATAAAAATAAGGATTGTTCTTATAAACCCTGGTTCAACCGACAGTTTCAGTCTTACTTTTCTGCTTCTTCCAACTCCTTTTCCTCCATGTCCCCCTTTATTATATTGTTCCATTTATTTTTTAATCGCCAATTAGCGTGCAGAAGGGTCCCAATCCAAAATGTCACAGGGTGCTACAGTGGAGCAGCGGTAGAGTTGCTGCCTTACAGCGCCAGAGACCCAGGTTTGAACCTGACTACGGGTGCTGTATGTATGGACTTCGTACATTCTGACTGTGACCACATGGGTTTTTTTTCCGGATGCTCCGGTTTCCTCTCACACTCCAAAGACGTACAGAGCCAGCGCTGCCGTCGCAGCTGCGGCTTGCCTGCAGTCCGTCTGTCTTTTGTGTTTTTTGTTGTTTTTGTATGAATTGTAGTTTTAATATGGTGTAGTGTTTGTATGTTATGTTTGGGGGGGGGGGGGTGGGAGGGAACGGGAACTGTAAAATTCTCTCTCCCGAACGGAGACGCGACCTTTGTTTCTGTGTCGTGTCTCCGTTCCCGCTGCGGCCTACCATCAGCCATTCACCGGGGACCACCTGGGGCTCTGGTTCGCAGAGCCCGCGGCCCGGACTCACCACCTGCGGCGCTGGCTGCCTGCGGATGCTACGGGAGCGGCTGCGATTCGTCTCCGGAGGCTCCGGCGCGGGCCGCGTGGACGTCGGAAGCCCGCAGGCCCCTGGATGGGGGCCGACATCGGGAGCTCCGGCAGCGGCAGAGGCAGCGTGTTCGCCCGCCCCGAATCGCGGGGCTTGGGTCGGCCCGCCGCGGACCTTTCACCGTCCGGCGCGGCCTGAAATAGGCCGTTGACCTTTCACCGCCCAGCGGCGGCTTCAATATCGGGAGCCCCGACCGCCCCGACGTGGCAAATCCAACAGCCTGACCGTGGGAGAAGACGGCAGGGAAGAGAAAAAGACATTTTTGGCCTTCCATCACAGTGAGGAGGGACTGGAGGAGACTCACTGTGATGGATGTTTCTTTTTGTTTGGTGTTAGTTGTGATTGTATGTGTTATTGCATTTTTATTGATTATTCTTATTGGTCTTATTGTTCAACTGCGGGTAATGTTTCATTTCACTACACATTTATGTGTATGTGACAAATAAACGACTATTGACTATTGACTATTGACAAGTTCGTAGATTATTTGGCTTTGGTAAAATTGTACAACTGTCCCTAGTGTATAGGATATTGCTAATGTATTGGGATCACTGGTCAGAGTGGATTCGGTGGGCCGGAGCTGTTTCAGCACTGTATTTTTAATGTCTCAAGTCTAAAGCCTGGCCATTCCCTTTGGAGCTGCTGCCTGACTCGCTGAGTTTCTCCAGCACTTTGTCTTTTGCTTACGGTTCCGGCATCTCTAGTTATTCTGTCTCTCTTCCTAATCTTCCTTCCCACCTCTTATCTTGCAGTGGTACTTTGGTAACTCCAACATGTGCATTTTTTACATCCTCGACATCCTCCAAGGTCAGGTTCAAACCCGGGACTCTGGCGCTGTGAGGTATCCGTTCTACCAGCTGCGCCATTTGCTGCCCTTAAGTGGTGAGAAACAAACTCAAAACTGGTCATTTAGCAAATTAACTACTGCCCTATTGTAAAGCAAGTTCATGACAGTAGATGTAAATGGTCATGATGTCCTTGCACTTAGTTGCATGGGAGATGCCTGGGGAACCAAGACTATAAAATCCGTGTGTTGAAAGCCATATATGAATCACATATACATCGTGGAATGTTGCAAACAGCTTGCCAGAATCTAAGGCTCCTGAGGTAACAACACGCTGACTCACACCTTGAGAGTCAAACATGCTGCAATATGGAATGAAAGAGCACCAGTTTCGGACAGCAGTTTCACAAATGATGATTTCTTTCACTGAATTATTCGGTTTCGCAGAAGATATGAAAAATAACAGAAACATAGTTTCACGATAATACACCAGTGCATGTAAGTAAATAATCTAAGTATCTTCATATCATTTTCTTAAACAAACGTTTTTTTAATTTTAAAAACAAGTGACACTTGTCCACCTTCAAATACATCAATTTTACTGGAATATTGTTCAGATTATTCAAGGCTTTCTTTATCTTGTTTCTTATATCCAAGAGTGAATTAAAAAAAACATTATTTATGCCATTCTCTCTTTTCATTGCCCTTTTTTAAAATCACACCAGTTCGCTTCACTCAACATGTTACAACACATACACCAAAGTTTGGGATTTCCTTCTGCCTAGCCAACTGGACACTGGCTCTTCTGCTCTGAAATACCAGTGGGGCGGCACAGTGATGCATATAACCATATATAATAACCATATAACCATATAACATATAACAACTACAGCACGGAAACAGGCCCGTTCGGCCCTACCAGTCCACGCCGACCATTCTCCCTGACCTAGTCTCATCTACCTGCACTCAGACCATAACCCTCTAATCCCCTCTTATCCATATACCTATCCAATTTACTCTTAAATAATAAAATCGAGCCTGCCTCCACCACTTCCACCGGAAGCCCATTCCATACAGCCACCACCCTCTGAGTAAAGAAGTTACCCCTCATGTTACCCCTAAACTTTTGTCCCTCAATTCTGAAGCTATGTCCCCTTGTTGGAATCTTCCCCACTCTCAAAGGGAAAAGCCTACCCACGTCAACTCTGTCCGTCCCTCTCAAAATTTAAAAAACCTCTATCAAGTCTCCCCTCAACCTTCTACGCTCCAAAGAATAAAGACCCAACCTGTTCAACCTCTCTCTGTAGCTTAAGTGCTGAAACCCAGGCAACATTCTAGTAAATCTCCTCTGTACCCTCTCCATTTTGTCGACATTCTTCCTATAATTTGGCGACCAGAACTGCACACCATACTCCAGATTCGGCCTCACCAATGCCCTATACAATTTTAACATTACATCCCAACTTCTATGCTCGATGCTCTGATTTATAAAGGCAAGCATACCAAACGCCTTCTTCACCACCCTATCCACATGAGATTCCAGCGGTAGAGTTGCTGCCTTACAACGCCGGAGACCTGGGTTCAATCCTGTCTACGGGTGCTGTGTGTACAGAGTTTGTACGTGCTCCCTGTGACCACGTGGGTTTTCTCCAGGTGCTATTGTTTCCTCCCACACTCCAAGGACGTGCAGTTGATAGGTTAATTGGCTTTTGCAAATTGTCGCTGGTGTGTAGATGGTGTTAATGTATGTGGTGATCACTGGTCTCGGTGAGCGTGTTTCTACACCATATCTCGAAAATCTAAAATAAAGTTAACGAGATTCAGTAACTTACTTCAAGAGATCTTTTCATCATTTTCCCATCGCGCTAATGATGCTTCATCATTAAGCTTTTATTCTATGGGATAAAGATGGTGTACATGGAAGTAGGCATATCTGCAAAGCACAGATGGACAGTGGAATCACCATTAACTGATCATTCCTTTCATAGTGCAAAATCCTCTTCGCCAGATTTTCATGAACAAACTGAGGCAGACATCATCGGCGGGTTAAATGTGTGTCTAATATTGCAAAGAGGTAGAAATAGCTATTGTAATATTTATGGTCTTTCTCGTAATAAATGTGCAACCACAGACAACTAGCAGAGAACACTCAAGCAGTTGAATCTAGATTTGGATAGTGTTGTAAACGTTGACAATATTAATTTCTGACATTTTGACAATATTTCATTTGGATGGCATTGTAAACTGTGTAAGCCTTCAATCTTCCGATCGTTCACCTTGTTGTGGTGAAGGGGCTTGTGTGCCCCCATGATTCTGAGAGCGATGCCGCTGGAAACACTAGCTTCTGGTAGGGCCACCCATGGAGGTAAGGTCGAGGATGAGGGTCCAGACTAAGAACGATCCAACGTACAAGACCTCAAAGGCGGACCAGGCGGACAAAGTTATCTTGAACTCAATGGATGTGAAGGCGGATGAAGGCTGCAACAGATCTATCAGCTCCAATTATCTCGGTTCCCTTGACGTTGGAATGATTTGTGATTGATTTGTGAAGGACCGTGTGCTTCTTGGAGTGCAACATCAAGTACACGTTAAACAAACACACGCACAGGCGTCTTTGTTCTGTGAGCAACACAATACTTCACTCAAGACTTTCGGCGATCGGGGCAGGGGGACGGGAGCAGGCGACGTGATGGCTGGAAGCTCCTAATCAAGAACCAGCACGGAAGAAGTGAATACTTGATTCAATCGCTCAACTTTGGAGTCATAAGCCACCTGAGAGTTCATAAAATCAATGGAACGAAGACCATCATCCTCGACCTCGAGGGATTGCCACGACCGAAGCCTTCAATTGAGAGTGGTCCCAGTTAAAGGTAATTCTAGAAATGGATCTAATGGTACGCAAGATTTAATTGTCCTTTCTTCTAAATTTCTCTGGATTTCTCTTGTTTTTTCCCCCACAACCACTGGCTTTCATTGCTCAAATTTTTTTTTAATTTATTCGTGTCATCACACAACTGTTTGCCAATAGTGAGCAAATTTTAGTGCCACGTCGTTGGCCTCTGCAAGATCCTTTACAGTGCATGTGTCATGCAGCATGTCACAGCTCAGGAGATGTTCCATAGTCTGGAGGCCCCGTCTGCACTCGCAGTCTGCCGCATCTTCAGTATATCCCCACTTCAGCATGTTCAATTTGCTCCTCCCCGTGTCTGTCCGCAGTCTGTTGAGACTGCGCCAGGTTATCCACGGTTGGTCAGAACCTGGTGGGAGTTTCTCAGTGGGATCGATTGCCATGTGAATGTCTTCCAGAGATTTCTCCAGTCTCCTCCCAGAGTTTGAGCCTTCTGGACAAGGCACTACAGTCCAGGGGATGGACAGAAGAGAGGAAACTTCTGCGTGATTGCAAACGCTGAGGTAGCAAAGGGTGGTCATGTAGGGGGTGTCTTTCATCCTCTGATTGTCTAAGGCGTTCCTTTTGACTGGCTACAGCTCTTCTGATTCCAGGAGGTGCAATGCCAGAGAGTGGGTAGATGTTGTCAGTCTCGGTAGGTTTCATGCATCCACTGAGGCAGCGACAGCTTGTGTTTAGCACAGGATCAATCTTCCTTGCATGAGTTGAGTGCTCCCATACTGCACAGGCATACTCGGCAGTGCTGTTGATCAGAAGGTTTTGGAATTTGCTCCCCATTTTGAGGTGCTAAGCTTGCTAAGAAGAGCATTTCTGGAACTGACTTTTCCTTTAAGCTTGGTGCTATGTGCTTTGTCGGTCAGAGATCGATCAAGAGTCACACCGGGATAGACTGGACTGTCACAATGCTCCAATCTGACTCCATTCCATATGATCTTCAACCTTCGATTTGCATACATGTTCTTCAAGTGGAAGGCGCAGACTTGGGTTTTAGATGGATTGGCTCCTTCACCAGAGACATTTGCGTTCATGTAACTAATAACCTAAAATCTGATAGCAATAAACCTTTGGCAAAACGCAAAATGCTGGAATAACTCAGCATGTCAGGCAGCATCCGTGGAAGGAATGGATAGGTTACATTTTGCATCAGGACGCTTCAAGGTCCCAATCTGAAATCCGTCTGTCCATTCCCTCCCCAGATGCTGCCTGACCCATTGAGTTACTCCAGCACTTTGTGATAAATCTTAAGATTCCAGCATCCGCAGATCTTTGTGTCAACAATATGCCATTGATAGGTGTATTAGACTTTACTTTAGACTTTAGAGATACAGCTCGGAAACAAGCACTTTGGCCCACTGAACACAATAGACAATAGACAATAGACAATAGGTGCAGGAGGAGGCCATTCGGCCCTTCGAGCAAGCACCGCCATTCAATGTGATCATTCTCAATCAGTACCCCGTTCCTGCCTTCTCCCCATACACCCTGACTCTGCTATCCTTAAGAGCTCTATCTAGCTCTCTCTTGAATGCATTCAGAGAATTGGCCTCCACTGCCTTCTGAGGCAGAGAATTCCACAGATTCACAACTCTCTGACTGAAAAAGTTTTTCCTCATCTCAGTTCTAAATGGCCTACCCCTTATTCTTAAACTGTGGCCCCTTGTTCTGGAAACTGGGGAAACACACGTCAACCAGTGATCACCCTTCACCCAAACACTACCCTACATACTAGGGACTATTTACAATTTTACTGAAGCTAATTAGCCTACAGACGTGTGCATCTTTGGGAGGAAATTGGAGCACCCGGAGAAAACCCACGCAGTCAGAGGGAGAACGTCCTAACTCCGTACAGAGAGCACGTGCAGTCAGGATCGAAGCCGGGTCTCTGGCCATGTAAGTCAACAGCTCTGTAGCTCCACCGCTGTGTTTCCATATTAAAGTACATTGAGCCAAGGTAGGGGAAAGAGGTTTAGATGCAGATCTTAATCTAGCATTGAATTGCCCAAGCAAGTATGAGCCCAAGTGTCTGAATAGACTATTTTTGTTCCAAAATTCCTCCATTTCCTCATGGGCTACCTACATGTGGGAGCTTGAAATTGGAAAATTGACAGGATTATTGAAAGAAAAGGTAGCATAGAAGAGTCTAATCCAACCCGCGGACATGTTTAAACACACCTTTCTGCTAAAGGTCACCAGCATGCTCTTAAGAATGGGAAGCATAGCTGATTTCTTTCCCCACCCTTACCAAATGTGAGTCATTGCAATGTCAGCTGTTGCTCAAAGGTCAGGCCATTTACTTCTTAGCCAAGGTGTAAATTGAAATCCAACTGCAGCACAAAAATCTAGGCGGGTACCAGTTCTATCCAAATGTGACTGCAAACCATTTGAAGATGCATTATTCAGAACACGGAACAATACAGCCCACAATGTCTGTCCCAAACAATGTCTGTCCCAAGACCATTTTATGTGCCTGCACTTAATCCAGATCCCTTCATTCCCTGCATATCCATGTGCTTAACAAAAAGCTTTTTAACAGCCACTCTAGGCAACACGTTCCAGGCACTCACCACCTTTTGTATAGAAAACATGCACTACACATCTCCTTCATACATTGCTCTTCTCACCGTAAAACCATGCCCTCTAGTCTTTGATAAGAGGTGCTACGCCAAAGCTCTGTCACCATCCTCAGGTCAACATTAACAGTTGTATGGAAGAGAAAGAGTGCAGGTGTTATCCCCAGAGTCCCCGCCAATATTTATTATTCAACCAACATTACTTTGACAAAATTGTCTTAATGTTGTTATGGGATCTTGCTCTGTCCAAAGACAGAGCTACCCCTTATCCTACATTACAACAGTGACTACAATTCAAAAATGGTTTATTAGCTCTACACGTCCAAGATTTTTTTGACAGGAATGAGCTGCTTAACAGGATTGAAATAACTGACCAGCAGTATGGAAACCACAATATGGACTGTTTATTTAGAAACACCACCCCTCCATATAGCAGGGGTAAACTGTATACAGTCCACTGCATCCCTCTTTAAGAGAAAAAGTTAAAAAATAATAGTTAACACATCCAAACTGTTAACTTCTACTAATGCAAAATTGTGTGATGATTTACTGCAATATGTTGTAATTCAAACGAGAAATTCACATAATCGCTTGGTCTCTTATGTCAATGAACATTTAATTGCAAGTTGTACCTGGTTCTAAGCAATTTACATCTGGGACTAAATAATTCCAGCAGACCACTTCTCAAGGTAGACATCAATCACATCTGGTCTCACATCCTGTCCTGTAATTATCCTTTCATTAAATACTTTGGACTACACAATCCGGGTCACTATCTTTCTGGCGTCATCTATTTGCACCAAGCTGTTCACATAAAACTTAATAGAAAGAAGAAGGGTCCTGACCAGTGATGTAAACTGTCCATTTCCCAATTTGTGGATGATAATTGCCTGGAATAGGAAGGTTCCCTCATGAAGAGAGATTGAACGGACTAGATTCAGGTTTTGATTTAAGTTTGAGTCCAGTGGGATTTAGAACAGTAAGAGGACTCGTGTATGAGATTCTGAGTAGCCCCGACAGGTTTGATGTGGAGATGTTTCCTCTGGGCACCCGGGTCTCTGGGGCTGTGGTGAGGCAGCAGCCCTACCGCTGTGACACACTCTGCCGCCTGCAGTGGTACAATGCAGCAAGACAGACAGAAAAGGCTCAAGGAAGAATAAAAATCCTTGTAGATGATCCAAAGAGGGAAAGTCAGAATTAGGTGAACTTTGTAACTTCGAAAAGGACATCAAGAAAGCATTGCTTGGCGCCACTGTTTAAATGTAAGGGATTGCCCATTTAAGACATAGGTTAAGCATTTATTGTTGTCAGAGGCTCATAAGCATTTTGAACCCTCTTCTTCAGATAGAGCTCTAGGGGCTAATGGAATCAATGGATAAGGGGAGAAGGCATGCACAGGTTACTAATTGTGGATGATCAGCCATGATCACAATGAATGACAGTGCTGGCTCGAAGGGCCGAATGGCCTCCTCCTACACCTATTTTCTATGTTTCTATGTTTCTATGGTAGTGGAAGCTGAGGTGTTGAATGTTTTAGGCAGAATTAGATAGACAATATCGGGTGAATGGTTACCATGGATAGACAGAAATGCAAAGTCGAGGCTAAGAGCAGATCTGCCATGAGCTTACTGGAAGGAAGATCAGGCTTGAGGGGCCGAACGCCCTCCTCCTGCAGACGTTCTCACTTTCATAGCATTCAGGTGACTTGGCCATAATTAGCTTCCGACAGTCTCTATGGCTGGCTCTCTGTCTTAGAGTCATAGATTCATTGAGTTACACAGCAGGAAACCAGACCTTCGATCCAACTCATCAATGCTAACCAAGCTGCCGTCCTGAGCCAATACCATTTGACTGTATTTGACTTTTATCCCTCTGATACCTTACTATCCATTTTAAATATGGTTTCTGCCTTCACCACATTTTTCAGACCATCATTTCTAGGACCCATTATTATATGTATTGGAACATTTTTCTTCAACTCTCCTCATCTTTCTACCAATTAACATATCTGTGCCCAATCTTTCTAGCACAGGGAATAAATTAACTCTGTTCCTCCTTTCTTGCCTTCTCCTAATTTTATACACCACTACCATTATCAACCACCAATCTAGCAAAGGAAATAACCTTATTCTGAAAATCTCCCCTTATAACTATGATTCGCTGGAATTTAGAAGAATGAGAGGCGATTCATATAGAAACATATAAAATTGTTAAGGGATTGGACAGGCTAGATGCAGGAAAAAAATTCCCGACGTTGGGGGAGTTCAGAACCAGGGGTCACAGGTTACGAATAAGGGGTAGGCCATTTAGGACTGATATGAGGAAAACCTTTTCAGCCAGAGAATTGTGAATCTGTGGAATTCTCTGCCACAGAAGGTAGTGGAGGCCAATTCACTGGATGTATTCAAGAGAGAGTTAGATATAGCTCTTAGGGCTAATGGAATCAAGGGATATGGGGAGAAAGCAGGAACAGGGTACTAATCCTGGATGATCAGCCATGATCTTATTGAATGGCAGTGCTGGCTCGAAGGGCCGAACGGACTACACCTGCACCAATATTCTATGTTTCTATATTTCTATAATTCTCCAGGCCTGGCAATGTTCTCATGAATCTCCTCCGCATCCTCTCTGGTGCTGTCACATGCTTACTGCAGATTGGTGACCTGAACTGTGTATGTGTAATTGTATGGTGGCATACCGCTTAAAGTTACTGAGTTAGCAGCGAAAGGCTTGGACCAATGATTCAGTTGGATCATACTCTGAATGAAGCTGTCTCGCATTTTTAGAGCATAGAACAGCACAGCACAGGAACAGCCCTTCAGCCCACAATGCCTGTGCTGAACAACATTAAACTAATACCATTCCCAATGTTGGTGGCCATTCTACATGCCCCCTTCAGTGCTAGCTCCATTGTAAATAAATTGTCTCACATGAACTCTTTCAGTAAGCTCACTGCCAGTTCATAATCTAAGTGATCCCATAAAAGAAATGAACAATGTTACCATGATCTTTGCATTCACCAAACATTTCTCAAATATCTGACTGAGAACTTATGTGTCTCAAAAATTTCTGAAGGCACCAGATTAAACTGTTCTTTCAATTTTTTTAGTTTAGTTTAGTCTATTATTGTCACGTGTACAAAGGTACAGTTAAAAGCTTTTGTTTGCATGCTATCCAGTCAGAGAAAAGACTGCACATGATTGCAATCATGCTGTCCACAGTATACAGACATGTGATAAAAGGTACGACATTTAGTGTAAGATAAAGTCAGATAAAGTCTGATTGAAGACAGTTCAAAGGTCTCCAATGATAGGAGATGAACACAAACTGCTGGAGTAACTTAGCGGGACAGGCAGCATCTCTGGAGAGAAGGAACGAGTGATGTTTCAGGTCGAGAACCCTGAAGATTTTGTGTCTATCTTCGGTTTAAACCAGCATCTGCATTTCCTTCCTACACAGGTAGATGGGAGGTCAGGACTGCTCTCTAGGTGGTGAGAGGAGTGTTCAGTTGCTATGTCTTTCTATGAAATTTTGTCTGTGGTTCAAGGCGCTAGAAAACTTACCAAATGTTCACATGTTTCCGGCTCTATTACCAGCAAATATCACCTCCCTCTTCTCATGCACAATATGTTTCCCTGTTCTGTGTCCCTGCCCCAGGAACCTTGACTCTAGCACTTGCCCTCAGGATCATTTCCTCTTGTTGCAATGTATAGGTCAGAGGGCTGAATCTGCTCATATTTCTCATGCTCATTCATGTGCCGGACTGTTGGCCATTGTCACAGCTCTACTTAGATAACCCCTATCTATATTTCTTTCTGGACCAGGCTGCCTAGAACATGTTGCCAAGGATGATGGTGGTGATGGCAAAAACGACATTGGCATTTAAGAGGCTTTTGGGTGGGCGCATGGAGATTGAGGGGTATGGATGACGTGCAAGCAGAGGAGGTTCGCTAACTTGGCAACGTGTTTGTCATGGACAATGTGGGCAGAAGGGCCTGTTCCTGTGCTATACTGTTCTACGTTAATTCCCGGAATTACTAGGTTAATTCCCGGAATTACTAGGTTAATTCCCGGAATTACTAGGTTAATTCCCGGAATGGCGGGACTATCATATGTTGAAAGATTGGAGCGACTAGGCTTGTATACACTGGAATTTAGAAGGATGAGAGGAGATCTTATCGAAACGTATAAGATTATTAAGGGGTTGGACACGTTAGAGGCAGGAAACATGTTCCCAATGTTGGGAGAGTCCAGAACAAGGGGCCACAGTTTAAGAACAAGGGGTAGGCCATTTAGAACTGAGATGAGGAAAAACTTTTTCAGCCAGAGAGTTGTGAATCTGTGGAATTCTCTGCCTCAGAAGGCAGTGGAGGCCAATTCTCTGAATGCATTCAAGAGAGAGCTGGATAGAGCTCTTAAGGATAGCGGAGTCAGGGGGTTATGGGGAGAAGGCAGGAACGGGGTACTGATTGAGAATGATCAGCCATGATCACATTGAATGGCGGTGCTGGCTCGAAGGGCCGAATGGCCTCCTCCTGCACCTATTGTCTATTGTCTATTGTTCTATGTTCTATCAATCTTTAACTACTTCATAATCAGCAACATCCCCTACTTATTGCTGCTGTAAAATCCTTAAGCATATACAAATGAGAGAGGCAGAGCTAGGGCAGCATGGTGGCGCAGCAGTAGAGTCGCTGCCTTACAGCGTCAGAGACCCAGGTTTGACCCCGACTACGGGTGCTGTCTGTATGGAGTTTGTACGTTCTCCCTGTGACCTGCATGGGTATTCTCCGAGATCTTGGGTTTCCTCCCACACTCCAAAGATGTACAGGTTTGTAGGTTAATTGGCTTGGTATAGTGTTAATGTGCGGGGATCACTGGTCGGCATGGACTCGGTGGGCTGAAGGGCCAGTTTCCGCACTGTATCTCTAAACTAAACTATCAACCAAGCATCCTTATTGAAAGCAATAACTCTTAACTAGTGGTCAAACTATGTACCAAAGTTACAACACAAGATGAACCCAATTCTTAATGTGTAGTCAACACAGTGGCAGCTAGTAGAGTTGCTGTCTCACAGCTCCAATGACCCCAGGTCCAAGCCTAACTCTGGTTGCTATCCGGTAGGAGTTTGCACACTCTCCCTGGCTTCCTTCCCTTCCTTCAATTTCCTCCCCTGTCCCAAAGACATGCATGTTGGTGGATTAGCCAGCCGATGTAAACTTGTTCCTTGTGTGTGGGCAAGGGGATGGATCTGGGAGGTGTTGATGGGAATGTGGGAAGAATAAAACAGGAATTAGTGTCGTGTGGGATTAGCCGCAAAACCCAGCTGGCTGTGGCTGACGCGCCAGCTCATTTTCAACATTCACCACTGAATTTATTGATGTTGGCTGGCACTCGGTTAGACAATGCTTTCATTTCTAAGATAGACACAAAATGCTGGAGTAACTCCGCGGGACAGACAGCATCTCAACTGAGAAGGAATGGGCGACGTTTCCGGTCGGGGCCCTTCTTCAGACCCTAACATTTCTAACATATCTAACATATTATTTCTAACATATTTGACCTCTTTCTTGCTTTTGAAGCCCTTTATGTCCTTGCTCTCCTTCACTGTGGCTTCACCATCCATAATACCCTCCAATATATCTGCCTTCGCTAATTAGAGTCCTTTCAGGCACTCCAAAGCTAATCACTCCACCATTTGCAACCAAGTTCAAAAACTGGAATTCCTTCATATACTTGAGGCATGCTTCCAACCCATTATAAATTAGACAGTGACTCAAAAAAATTGATTATTACTTATAACAGAATTAGAATTTTTTTAACAGAATTTCAACAATGTCATTGAGTGATTTCATTATTAGTATTTTAATATTATTATAATAATGTAACAGAACGCGATCAATATCTTTTGCATAATAACATTATACATGGATCTATTGCCAGATTACAAATAATTGACATTAACCATAGAAATATAAATTGTGAATAAATTGCAATGTTAGATGAATTGTAAAATGATAATGAAATATTTGGGAATATTATAAAAAGGAGGCACTTCTGGGAGAGGGAGGGTGAGTGTATATGGGGAGGAAGCATAATTGGATGGAGAGAGGAGTACAGCGTGTTCGAGGGAGGGTAATACGGGTACAGGGAGATGGGGAAGGGGAGACAGAGAGAGAGAGAGTGGGGTTGGATCAATGGGTGCAGAGTGCAGAGCAAAGCTTGGTACACTTTGTTCTTAAAGAGGCAAGGTGGCTCAGCTAGGTTGTGCCTTCTTCACCCAGCACCACACGAGATGCCAGGGCAACACCCATGTGTCTGGGCTCAGGAGCAGGGGAACTGAAAGACCTCAGTCTGTACTGTGTGGTTCGTTGACTGCTTACATTTCTGGGGTGGTGAGATGTCTCTGCTTGACACATGTCTGCATTGAGATTTAAAATCAAAACACTGCATTCTAGAGGACCTTATTCAGTCTGCAGCTCTGGCCCTGAGCTTCCTGCCGGTCAATTCACCATCCTCTCCATTCTGACCTATCAATCTGTGGGTTTTGCACATTTATAATGAGGCCCCATAAAGGCTTGGGGAACACTAACTTGTCTTATTTTGTAGATTTCTTGTCTTATTTTGTCTTATTTTGTTATTTTGCACTTTGTAGACTGCAAGATAGATACAAAATGCTGGAGTAACTCAGCGGGACAGGCAGCATCTCAGGAGAGAAGGAATGGGCGACGTTTCGGGTCCAGACCCTTTTCAGACTGAGAGTCAGGGGAGAGGGAGACACACAATATGGAAGGGTGAGGTGTGAAAACAATGGATCAAAGGGGACGAAGCTAAGGAAAATGTAGAATAGATCATTGTTAGCTAGGGGAACTTGACAACGAAGCATACAAAGATAAAATTTAATCAGCAGGACAGTCAGATTTTTTGGAGAACTCGAATGGGGAGGGATGGAGAGAGAGTGCAAGCAAGGGTTACTTGACGTTAGAGAAATCAATATTCATACCTCGAGTATTCAGACTGTAAGCCTAGACATCAATTTTTCTAATATAGATAATTCACTCTTTCATTTGTATTGGGACTAGGGCAGCACAGTGGCACAGGTGGTGGAGCTGCTATAGACAATAGACAATAGACAATAGGTGCAGGAGTAGGCCATTTGGCCCTTTGATCCAGCACCGCCATTCAATGTGATCATGGCTGATCATTCTCAATCAGTACCCCGTTCCTGCCTTCTCCCCATAACCCCCTGACTCCGCTATCCTTAAGAGGTCTATCCAGCTCTCTCTTGAATGCATTCAGAGAATTGGCCTCCACTGCCTTCTGAGGCAGAGAATTCCACAGATTCACAACTCTCTGACTGAAAAAGCTTTTCCTCATCTCAGTTCTAAATGGCCTACCCCTTATTCTTAAACTGTGGCCCCTGGTTCTGGACTCCCCCAACATTGGGAACATGTTTCCTGCCTCTAACGTGTCCAACCCCTTAATAATCTTATACGTTTCGATAAGATCTCCTCTCATCCTTCTAAATTCCAGTGTATATCTCACAGTGTCAATGATCTAGGTTCAATCCTGACTGAGTGCTGTCTGTGTGAAGTCTGCATGTTCTCGCTGTGACCATGTGGGTTTCTTCCGTCTTCCTCCCCCACCCCAAATACTTGCAGGTTTGCAGGTTAGTCGTCTCTGTAAAATCTCCCTGGTGTGCAGGGAGCGGATGCATAAGTGAGATAACATAGAACTAGTGTGTGCAGGCGATCAATGGTCGGCATGGGCTCAGTAGGCCAAAGGGCCTATTTCCATGCTTATCTGTCAATTAATTAAACTGCAAGACAGTAAAGCTTAAAAAAACAGGGAAGAAATATAAACTGACATTTCACAAGCATGCAAATCTCCTTTATTTTCCTCTGTTCTTTCCTCTTTTAAGATGATTCTTGAAACTATACCTTCATCTCCATACATTTCCCACTATCTCTTTATGTGGCACATAGCAGTTGTTTTGGTGATAAACTCCATGGGACATTTCTATTAATGTAAAATGTGCTCTACAAATGGATGTTGTTTATGTTGTAAGTGACAGAATAGCAACGTTCAATTTTATTTTCCGGACCATTGAAAAAACGATCAATATATCTTATTATCTCAGATAGCCGGGGACTAATCAAACAACGAGATTGGAAAGAACGATTTCATGTAACAAACTCCTGATTGTTTCCAGTATCTGAGAGGTGCATCTAAGCGCAAGTCTTAAGCATGCAAACAAAACCAGATTTGAGTTAAGATCAGCTGAACGGGCAGTAAAGTGGTTAGGGATTCTGTAAAAATACACAGCTCAAGTAGAAATAGCAAAGGGTTAACCATCGTGGAAATCCACAGTGGCTTACAGATCCAAGAGCACTTATTGGTATCCTCCCTTTTAACGCCCTTCCCTTTTTTATCCTACTCATGTCCCTGTCATTACCAAGGACCAAGCATTTTCCTCTGCCCACACAGAGAAAAAAGCACAGGGCGAACTTAAGACCAAACGACATTGCAGACCTAGGCTTCTTCGCCTTCAAAGAGGCTGAGCAACTTCATCCACCACAAAATAGAGGTGGGAAGACTCTGTGGCGCTACTGCTGCCTGAGGGTGTCTGGAAGGATCAGCTAGAAACTGTGCGCATTTAAGAACCCAATAAACCATCAGAATCAAAGTCTCATGGAGGGGGATGTTATTAAAATACTGTAGGCAAACTGACCTGGAAAAAAAGGCAAAGGGATCTGGTGGGAGAGAGGTGAGGACTACAAACATCAAGCTGAAGATCTTGGGACCCCTCGCGCGAGTCAAGGGTGCGCTGCGGAATGAAGCAGAGAGAAAAAAAAACTTTATGGGCAGGCACACAGTTAACCCTTGAGAGGCGATAATGGGAAGAGCTGCAGCATTTCACGTGCATACCTACCAGGCTGTGTAAGAGATGCGGCAACATTGGATACACACTGCCCTCCAATGGCCACATGGCATGCTGCCTGTGCTAACCTAACCTCGAGATTCTTCGGCTTTGAAGAGCTGCATTGTGACCCTGGAGTAGGGGGGCATGCCAGCAAAGCAGACCAGACGGATACTCGAAGACTCAATCAGTTCCTGTTGAGGGAGTATCCGGTTTACCACAGGGTGTTTGGTACAGAGTGTGTTAGACAATAGACAATAGACAATAGGCAATAGACAATAGGTGCAGGAGTAGGCCATTCAGCCCTTCGAGCCAGCACCGCCATTCAATGCGATCATGGCTGATCACTCTCAATCAGTACCCCGTTCCTGCCTTCTCCCCATACCCCATACCAATCAGTACCCCGTTCCTGCCTTCTCACTCCACTATCCTTAAGAGCTCTATCCAGCTCTCTCTTGAAAGCATCCACCGAACTGGCCTCCACTGCCTTCTGAGGCAGAGAATTCCACACCTTCACCACTCTCTGACTGAAAAAGTTCTTCCTCATCTCCGTTCTAAATGGCCTACCCCTTATTCTTAAACTGTGGCCCCTTGTTCTGGACTCCTCCAACATTGGGAACATGTTTCCTGCCTCTAATGTGTCCAATCCCCTAATTATCTTATATGTTTCAATAAGATCCCCCCTCATCCTTCTAAATTCCAGTGTATACAAGCCTAATTGCTCCAGCCTTTCAACATACGACAGTCCCAGCCATTCCGGGAATCAACCTAGTGAACCTACGCTGCATGCCCTCAATAGCAAGAATATCCTTCCTCAAATTTGGAGACCAAAACTGCACACAGTACTCCAGGTGCGGTCTCACCAGGGCCCGGTAGAACTGTAGAAGGACCTCTTTGCTCCTATACTCAACTCCTCTTGTTACGAAGGCCAACATTCCATTGGCTTTCTTCACTGCCTGCTGTACCTGCATGCTTCCTTTCAGTGACTGATGCACTAGGACACCCAGATCTCGTTGAACATCCCCTCTTCCTAACTTCATCAATTACTCCTCCCCGCCTTATTCAAATGCACTGAAGGAAATTAAAGGCATCAGAAAATGACCAACATGCACTGAAACGATGATGCCACCAAGTCGAATAGAGGCTGAATAGAGAGGGAAGGGATAGGCTTAAATATTGAAGTATTCATAAATGTGAAACCCAGTCTGGAAAAATCCCTTGCAGGGCACTGCAAAATAGACATAAATCTATCCGGAGCGACACTGTCGAATTTCCAATATAGCAACCCCTCTTCTCCCTCTCCTCCCCTCCCCCACCCTTGTCGCCCCACTAGTTCCACTGTTCACATCCTAGTATCCCTGTCGTTAGCACGTCTTCCCCAGCCAACAATGGGCCACTATGGACTCCATCTTTCTTCTTCCCTTCTCTATTTTTCAGTCTGAAGAAGGGTTCCGACCCAAAATGCCACCTATTCCCTTTCGCCAGAGATACTGCTTGGCCCACTGAGTTACTCCAGCATGTTGTGTCTATAGAAACATAGAAACATAGAAAATAGGTGCAGGAGAAGGCCATTTGGCCCTTCGAGCCAGCACCGCCATTCATTGTGATCATGACTGATCATCTACGATCAGTAACCTGTGCCTGCCTTCTCCCCATATCCCTTGATTCCGCTGCCCCCTAGAACTCTATCTAACTCTCTTTTAAATTCATCTGAAGAAGGGTCTCGACCCGAAACGTCACCCATTCCTTCTCTCCTGAGATGCTGCCTGTCCCGCTGAGTTACTCCAGCATTTTTGAATATCTTTAAGTTCATCCAGTGAATTGGCTTCCACTGCCTTCTGTGGCAGAGAATTCCACAAATTCACAACTCTGGGTGAAAAAGTTACTTCTCACCTCAGTTTTAAACGGCACGGTGGCGCAGCGGTAGAGTTGCTGCCTTACAGCGAATGCAGCGCCGAAGACTCAGGTTCGATCTTGACTACAGGCGCCGTCTGTACGGAGTTTGTACGTTCTCCCCGTGTCCTGCGTGGGTTTTCTCCGAGATCTTCGGTTTCATCCCACGCTCCAAAGACGTACAGGTATGTAGGTTAATTGACTGGGTAAATGTTTTAAAAAATTGTCCCTAGTGTGTGTAGGATAGTGTTAGTGTCCGGGGATCGCTGGGCGGCGTGGAGTCGGTGGGCTGAAGGGCCTGTTTCCATGCTGTATCTCTAAATCTAAATCTAAATAGCCTCCCCTTTATTCTTAGACTGTGGCCCCTGGTTCTGGACTCCCCCAACATTGGGAAAAATTTTCCTGCATCTAGCTTGTCAAGTCCTTTTATAATTTTTAATACGTCTTATACGGCTCCTTGACTCTACTCTGCCTCTTCGATATAAACCAGCATCTGCAGTTCCTTCCTACACATACTGTAGCAACCAGCATTTCAGAGGGCTTCAATAAAGCTTACAAAAACTGCAAAATCTTTTATTGGGGGGGGGGGGTGGGGGATGTGCAGAGATCCAGTTCCAAATGATCTAATTGAGGAATTTGCATCAATATTAAAATAAATATCAGAAGTCAATCCCGGTTCCCTCCCCAGGCCCAGATGAATCATGGTTCACAGACTGGTTTGGAACATGGGAAGTGAAGCAATCCTCATTCCTCGAATGCTGTCCGTTCCCTGCACACTGCAATGAATCAGGAAATTCTGTGAATTCTGAACTTGCATCAGACATTGACAGCATGGGAAGAGATCACCTGGCTCATATCAAAAGAGTTGTCCACTTAGGCCAGAACTCCAGTGTAAGGGGTTTCTGCGCCGAGCTTTCGCCCGACCTAAGTTCCCCGTGCCTTGCTCTGATCCCTTGACCAGGCCGCGCACACTGGTTCCCCATGAGTGGTTCGACCCACTCACCCCTTACGGTTCTAGACACTGGACTTAGATGCAGGAGCGTTTATAGTGCAGAAAAATTCAACCAGACCAGATTTGAAGACCAGGGTTTAAATGGAAAAGGCTTTTATTGAGCGCTTGGGACTATTGTCCATGAATACTTATACAGTTCTATAAGACATATCTATAAGACACATACCGAATTACATGAATACTTTTGACTATGAATCATAAAATGCACAGTTCTACAAGACATATACATGAATACCTTTTACTCTGAATTCTAAAACGCACAGTTCTACAAGACATATACACGACTGTAAGATGGGGAACGTACGACACATCGCAAAATTGACCAACACATATTCCTTTACACACCCACGTTTATTCAAACTACCCTCCTCTCTACACTAAACTATGTCCAGGATATGCAGGATCGGGGTACATGCTCACCATGGGGCTATTACTGGGGTTACTGGCTGTTCGTGCTGCTTCTCCACTGCTTTCCGTGAGGGTCGTGCTTGTCCCCTGAGTTTCTTCCTTCCGTTTCTTGCGTTCCTTGCAGTTTTTCTTGCAGTATTTCTTCTCGAGTTGCGTGCCGGTTCCTCTCTCTTGCACTTCGCTTCTTCTTGCCTGTCTTTTCTTCCTCCTGCATCCGTTTGACTTGAGTTTAAAACCCAAAAGTCGTGGCCAGTTATACTATTCTGACCCGTCCTATCTCCCGCCAGATCTTGGGATCTCTTTGTTTAAAAGATATGTATGAGCTTTCTCTCTGATCTGCGCTTATGTCCGGGGGTACCGGGGATGGCCAGACGGTGTTAATTGGTATTTCGTTGCGAGGTGATGGGTTTAACTGGTTTCCCATCACCTACCAGGTAGTTTTCTATGGGCTATTGTGCCCCCTTAACGAGATTAACTGTGTAGATCGGCTGGGGGCATTGTGAGTATGCTGATGTCAGCGCCCCAGTGTCTGGACTTCGACCTGGTTTCGCAGGTTTCTGCATGGCCAATATCCATCCATTGTTCTGGCCGTGGCTTTGCAGAAACCTAGAGACTGGGCTGTAAGGTTTTTGCTCTTGTGGCTGGTCACGAGGTCCTGCGGCCATCTTAGGACCCACAGATTGTGACATCCCTTGGTAAACTGACCGCAGCCTTTCTCCGCTATCAGCCCCAGTCTCCCGTTTAAAATGTCCAAACTGCAGCTCTTTGGTTTGGTGTTGCTTTCAGAATGAGGGAAAACTTCTCAAATCTTACACCAGGGAACTATTTCAGAACAAGGAATCACCCCTCAAAATGAGGAGTCACTTTTTCCTTAATTGGTGGGGGTGTCAGGGGTTCTGGGGAAAAGGCAGGAGAATGGGGTTAGGAGAGATAGATCAACCATGATTGAATGGCGGAGTAGACTTGATGGGCTGAGTGGCCTAATTCTGCTCCTATCACATATGACCTTATGGCAGATCCATTCAAGAGAGAGATTGATATATATTTGACCCACAAATGGACTAAGGGATATGGGGAAAGAGTGGAAACGTAATGTTGAAGCCAAGTTTGGATCAACTAGGATCTCATTGAATGGCAGAGAAGGCTTGAGGCGCAAATTGGCCAACTACTGCTTCGATTTCTTATCTTTTTACATTCTTTTGCTAATTATTTTAAATCCATAATTCAGCTTACTTCCTCTAAAATTCTACTCTTCTATGGTATCAGCTTAAAAACCATCTCTATTCATCCTAACAATGCTATTTAATGGCAGCTCCAAGACTCTACTCTGCCTCTGAAATTCAGTTCCGTTGAAGCCAACATGAACTCACTGACCCTTCAGTGCAGCATGCTTAACAGTATTGATCAGGAATTCATCTCCAAGCATTCGTGACACTTATTCAATTTCCCATGACCCTTCTCTATCTGAGAATGCCGACATTCTCTCAGAACTCAACTTCATCATCCTCGATCTCCTCTCATGGAAGAATTGAGAACCAGGAGTTATTGTTTATGACGATGAGGCTGTTGACTGAATTAGGCATTTCCCCCCCTACTCTCCCAGAGGGATATGAGTCTTCTGAATGCTCTACCCTAAAGGAAGGTAAAAACAAATTATTTTTACAGCAGAGATGGGTAGACTCTAGATTAGACCATTTTTTAAAATGCCAGATCATGCACTTTGCACCTTATTGTGCTTCATGATCAGTAAACTCTATCCTATGCTGGATAAATGTATCATGTGGCAGAATTTCTACTTAGTCTTAGAGTCATAATGTCATACAGCGTGGAAACAGGCCCTTTGCCCCAACTTGCCCACATCGACCAGCATGTTCCATCTACACTAGTCCCATCTGCCCGCATTGTCCCACATCCTCTAAACCAGGGGTCGGCAACCTAGGGGTGGGCCAAATCTGTCCCGCCACCTGATTTTGTACCCGGCCCGTGAGTTAATAATGATTTTTGCAGTTTTAAAAGGTTGAAAGAAAATCAAAAGAATAATATATCATGAGACGTTAAAATTATATGAAATTCAAATTTCAGTGTCCATAAGTAATTTTATTGGAACACAGCCATGCTCATTCATTTATGTATTGTCTACGTATTGTGTACCTATCGTTCACCTATTGTACATGTTCTCATCGCTTTGCACGGCTGCTTGGTGCACTACAAAGCCGTAAGACGCCCAGTGAACATATAATTCGAGCACATTTGGAGTGCTACACTCCTCTCTGTACAGCAACATTCTATTTTTTAACATTATTTTACCAGTGCAGACCCACCATGTCAAAACAAGAAGACATTTTTCTGAACGAGAAGAACCGCCCTCAACGACACCGAATGGCTTTGGAAATTAGTTTTTGCTGCAGACTTGATAATGTATCGTAATGAATTCAACCTAAAATTACAAGGCAACACGGCGCTTATATGCGAAACTTATGCTGCAGTAAAGTCATCTCGACGACAACCAAGGTTGAATGAATCTCAAGCAATATCAAGCTGTTTTATACACTTCCCGTGCTGTCAAAAGTTATCACAAGAAGCAAGATCTTCATTCCCGCACACATTTGTAGCGGCTATATTTTCCGAACTCAAACTACAGTTTCAGCAGCGCTTTTCAGACCTCGATCCCAGCGTAAAAGAAATTTCCATATCAAAATACATTTAATTGTGCAAATGAGGAGCTTCCACCTAACCTTCAATTGGAAGTTAATAATCTGCAATGTAATGACATGTTAAAAGGCAAATATCAAGAGAAGAATCCAATGGAATTTTATAAAAGTCATCCAAGTGATGAAATTGCTCAATTACAATCATATTCTCGAGAATTCATATCAGTATTTGTCAGTACATATCTGTGTGAAAAGACATTTTCAAAGATGAAATACGTAAAATCTCACTACAGATCTGCATTAACAGATGAACATTTGCAATCCATTTTGATGATTGGGAACACAAACTTTCAACCCCAATTAAGTGAAATATTATCACAAAAAAAGAATTCCATTCTTCTCATTAGTAGACTAGTGTTACAAAAAAATTGTGCTCATTATCACTGTACTTTGAATTCCATCAATAAAGAATTTGAGGAAAAATGTATTTCCTTGTTATATCGGTACCTACATAATATCTTCGATTTTGTCTCGGCCTGCAAAGCCTAAATTATTTAATATCTGGCCCTTTACAAAAAGACCCCTGCTCTAAACATATCCATGTACCTGTCTAAATGTTTCTTAATTGTTGGGGTAGTATCTTCTTTATTCCGTTTTAAAGAGGCAATGATTGGATAGAATTGAGAGATAAGATGGGAATGGTATAGAAAGGACTTAGAAAAGGCAAATCCACATTTCTTACTCTAAAGTTGCAGAGAAAAATCCAACCGTAGAAAAATGTAAGACGAATGCAAAATCAGATCAGAGAAATTTCATTTCCAGAGGTTGTATTTGTGCATACGACAACAACTCGACTTGACTTGATTTGATTATTATCTGGAAATAATTTCAAACTAGCTGTAACTTGATAAAATGAGTTATTTTTCCCCTGAGCTAACATATACTTTTCGAAAGATGGGAGACTTTTCCAGCACTATTTATATAATTTCTCCAGTTAGTCACTTAATTTTAAAAAAAGATTTGAGTGTGATATTATGTCTATCAGTGCAATGAGAAGAGTTTGTGTATGCAATAACTGGTAATTAAATTAATGTTTTACGCAGACAGAGCTGGAAAGAAAATTCCAACAGTTCCATTTTGAAAATGTAATTGGATCTGAGTTATTAGTATTTTATTTTACAATGGTGGAACAAACTCCATCCAGAAACTAAACAATACATGTGAAGCAGGTAATGTCAAATGTCGTCCCGTCATTAATCTGGACTCCTTGTAGGCAATGTAACCAGATGTTGCTGATTATTACAACAGGGGAATTAACTCTCCGAAAACACAAAATGCTGGTGTGACTCAGCAGGTCAGGCAGCATCAGTGGAAGCAATGGATAGGCAATGCTTCAGATCGGGATCCTCCTTCAGACTGAGTGTGGTTGTGGAGAGCACATCAGTCTGAGGCAAGGTCCTGACCCAAAACGACACCTATCCATTGCTTCCACAGATGCTGCCTGACCTGCTAAGTTATTCCAGTGCTTTGAATTTTAATCAAGATTCTAGCGTCCCTTGTGTCTCCGAATCTGCACCTGGTTAGACATGGGTGGAGTTCAACATCCCATTGATTGTAACGGAGATAACAAAGTGTGTTATGTTTTGTAACTTGCATTCATTGAATATATGTTTTCTGTAGGGCTTTTAATTTATTTTTATTGTAGAAAAAATAATAAAGGTATTTGTTGAAAAAAAACCTATTTATTTCTATTTTAATTCTGTTTTAAGTATCCCTCATTGTCAGAGATGTTTAAAGTGTATTTGTCACGGCATTAAAAGTCAGGAAAGCTGGGGCAGGTTTTTGTTGGCTGTCAGAATCAGTTTAGTGGCAGGACCTCCTACCGATACCACCAGAAACCTGTTGCTGCTTAGGCCTCATTCATGGAGTGTGGGACACTTTGATCCAGCAACATTGGCCCATTGAATCTGAGCCGGGCAAGTTATATGATGGAGACAGACAATTTTTAAAGGAGACCAGACCAAGTGGACCCGTTGGGCCCAAACCTCTCCTGCATTGGCGCAGCACTCTCTCTTCCCCCCTTTCCCCCTCCCCTCTTCCCCCCTTTCCCCCTCCCCTCCCCTCCCCTCCCCTCCTCCACCCCTCCTAACCCCCTCCCCTCCCCTTTCCCCCTCCCTCCTCCCCCCTCTTCGCCTCCCCTCCCCTTCCCCCTCCTCCCCTCCCCTCCCTCCTCTCTCCTCCCTCCCCCTCCCACCTGCCCTCCCCCCTCCACCCCCTACCCCTTCCCCTCCCCCTTCCCCTCCCCCACACTCCATCCCCCTCAACCCCCCTTATCCTCTCACCCTCCCCCCTCCCTCCCTAGGAGATAGATTTAAACTTTAAAATGTGAATAACTTTAAAAATATAACACCGATATCAATGAAACTTCTTCCATTAGCACCAAAGGGACGACGGTGAGTAAGGTGGGCCTAAAATTGTCGCGCTATCGTGTACCGTTTTGGCTGTAGTTTAGCAACAAACAAACAAACAAACGAGAGTTTTAGTATATAGATGAACAAGTTAAGTTTTCACACAAAGGGTGGTGGGTGCCTGGAACACACTGCTGGGAGTGATAGCGGAGGCTGGTATGATAGTGGCCTTAAGAGGCTTTTACCTACGCACATGGTCATAGAGTCACAGAGTGATACAGTGTGGAAACAGGCCCTTCAGCCCACTTTGCCCACACTGGCCCACACGTCCCAGCTACACTAGTCCCAACTGCCTGCATTTGGTCCATATCCCTCTAAACCTGTCCTATCCATGTACCTGTCTAACTGTTTCTTAAACGTTGGGATAGTTCCAGCCTCAACTACCTCCTCTGGCTGCTTGTTCCATATATCCACCACCCTTTGTGTGTAAAAGTTGCCCCTCAGATTCCTATTAAATCTTTTCCCCTTCACCTTGAACCGATGACCTCTGGTCCTCGATTCCCCCACTCTGGGCAGGAGATCCTGTGCATCTACCGAATCTATTCCTCTCATGATATTCAGGGAAAGGAGGATGGGTGGATCATGTGCAGGCATGTGCAGGCGATGGTGATCAGTTTATCTTGGCTCGGTACAGGTTCGGTACAGACATTGTGGGCCGAAGGGCCTGTTCCTGTGCTGTACTGTTCTAAGGAGTTTGTACGTTCTCCCCGTGACCTGCGTGGGTTTTCTCCGAGATCTTCGGTTTCCTCCCACACTCCAAAGACGTACAGGTATGTAGGTTAATTGGCTTGGTAAATGTAAAAATTGTCCCTAGTGGGTGTAGGATAGTGTTAATGTACGGGGATCGCTGAGCGGCACGGACTTGGAGGGCCGAAAAGGCCTGTTTCCGGCTGTATATATATGATATGATATGATATGATAAGTGTTGTGTTCTATTCTGTGTTCAAATAGCAATTCAATGTGATAACACGGTGATACTAAGAATGGATCCAAAGATTTTCTTGTAAACTATATTAAAATACGGAATTTCCAGGCTAAACTATGAGATTCTGACTTTAGCTGTGAGTCCTCCATATTATCTTCAGCCACCAATGGCTGCAGTGTAATTGATAAAGCCTAAGTTCAGTAAAGTAGTTGCATATCAGGACACACAAATGGCAATGCAAATCGCAGCAAATCTGCAGTCTTTATTACTGGTTCCTGATATTGAGATGCATCATATTTTGCAACATATTTCAGCCTACGTGTTTCCAGATTTAGTTTAGTTTAGTTTATTTTAGCGGAAACATGCCCTTCGGACCACTGTGTCTGCACCGACCAGCGATCCCCATACACTAACAGTATCGTACACATTAGGGTCAATTTCAATCTTTACCAAAGCCAATTAACCGACAATCCTGCACGTCTTTGGAATGTGGAAGGAAACCCGAGCGCCCGAGGAAATCCACGCGGTCACAGGGAGAACGTACAAACTCTGTACAGCTATAACGCCGTATTAACTTGCAGTACTGTTAATATTTTATTTTTAAGCTGATGTCAAATGAAATAAAATGAGTAAGTAAAATTCTGTAGTTTCAATTAATGGTTTGGAAGCGGTGTGCAGTTGTATTTAGAAACAGAGCAACGTGGAATTGCAAATTACTTTATGGTACAAGAACAACAATTAAACTATTAGAAATGGTTGGGTGCATTACCCAAATCTCCACCCTCCTTTTTAGATTTCGGATAGATTCAAAGTTAAAGCTCTTGCACTTTATTTAGTCATCTAAAACATGGCCATTGGTACAGTGTCAAATGTATACCGGGCGGCACGGTGGCACAGCAGTAGAGTTGCTGCCTTACTGCGCTCACAGTGCCAGAGATCCGGGTTCGATCCCGACTACGGGTGCTGTCTGTATGGAGTTTGCACATTCTCTCTGTGACCGCGCAAATTTTCTCTGAGATCTTCGGTTTCCTCCCACACTCCAAAGACGTGCAAGTTTGTAGGTTAGGTATCAGTCTGAAGAAGGGTCTCGACCCAAAACGTCACCCATTCCTTCTCTCAAGGGATGCTGCCTGTCCCGTTGAGTCAAATTTGTAGGTTAATTGGCTTGGTATGATTGTAAATTGTCCCTACTGTGTGGTGGGATAGTGTTAATGTGTGGGCATCGCTGGTCAGCGAGGTTTCGGTGGGCTGAAGGGCCTGTTTCTACACTCTATCTCTAAACTAAACCAAACTAAACTAAACTAAAGTAAATTATATCTAAACCCATTCTTTCGTCGTAAGAAGCTTTCACTTTGATTCTTGACTTCAAGAACACACGCAGGAAACAAACAATTCCAAAGAAGGTTAACACAGCTGGATGGGAAACTCAGAGGTTGAATAAGAAGGTCATAAATAAAAGATGTCTAGAATTATTTCAAGGTAAAAGACAGCAGTTAAGCATCAAATGTACAATGGAGCAATACCTGTTTAGGAAATGTCCTTGGTCAGCCTCACTGTGGCGCTGAAGTGTTACCTTAAGTGATTTCTTTATTTCTCTAGAGTGAGGCATCAATACACAATCAATCTATTGACTCAGAGATCGCTATCACTGAACCACTGCTGGCGCCTCCATATATCCAGCATCGACTTGCCTGTTCAAACAGTAGGCGAGAATATTCTCCATATGTTCCTTTTGTTATATATATATTTTTTAAATCCTTTGTAATCAACACACTAAGTGTCTTTTCAATGCAATTCCGCAAGAGTAGAACTCGATACAGGTTTGTTATGACCTCTAAAACATTAAGTAGCCTTCCTCGCTGGCCCTTAAGTGTTACGCATCTTTTCAGTAGTGTTCTATTTTGCTCTCAGAGATTATTGATCATGAAAACAGTGGGCTCTCGGTTCTCCAATATACTTACATAAGCGTCCAGAGCAGTAAGCATCAACTTCCTAAAGTTAATGGGACTGAAGCAATCTGTACACACTCCATGAAATACTTCCCAATCATTTACCTTCTTTATAAAGTTACAGAGCTGCAAAGTGGTTCTGCAGTCCACCGTATACTTGCCAACCATCGTACTTATCTATACTAGTCCCATTTGGTCGTAGCTTTCAATGCCATATCAATTCAAGTGTTTGCTCGATGCTTCTTAAATATTGTGAGAGTCTCTGCCACCATCAGAGCGGCACGGTGGCGCAGCGGTAGAGTTGCTGCCTTACAGCGAATGCAGCGCTGGAGACTCAGGTTCGATCCTGACTACGGGCGCCGTCTGTACGGAGTTTGTACGTTCTCCCCGTGACCTGCGAGGGTTTTCTCCGAGATCTTCGGTTTCCTCCCACACTCCGAAGACGTACAGGTATGTAGGTTAATTGACTGGGTAAATGTAAAAAGTGTCCCTAGTGAGTGTAGGATAGTGGTAATGTGTGGCGTTCGCTGGGCGGCACGGACTCAGTGGGCCTGTTTCCGCGCTGTATCTCTAAATCTAAAATCTAAAAAAATCATGTCCTCAGGCATCACATTCCAGACCCCAACCACTGTGTTAAATAATTTCCTTCTCAAGCCCCCATTTAAACATATTATTTCTCACCTTACACCAATGCTCTATTGTTTAGACAGACCGAGCGAGGGAAAAAAGGATTCCTACTCCTATCCTGTCGATCCTCCTCTATCAGGCCCACTGAATTCATCAAGCACTTGGTGCTTTGCTCAAGATTCCAGCACCTGTACTTTCTTCTACTGTGTTCCCTGCTTATGTTCTTAATTCCACTCCATTCCTTTCTCTGCTTTGCCAATCAGAATTTAAACTTTTAGTCACCTTCTGCAAATAAAAGATTTGTCTTGAATTTGACTTTGAATCCATTAACAGGACATTTAAAGTGACTAAACGTTGTGCCAGTTCTCAAGGGCCTGGGGCCAAACATCACCTCTTGGAACAATAAGAATAAGGGGTCGGCCATTTTGGACTGAGATGAGGAAACACTTTCACCCAGAAAGTTGTGAATCTGTGGAATTCTCTGCCACAGAAGGCAGTGGAGGCCAATTCACTGGATGTTTTCAAGAGAGGGATAGATTCAGTTCTTCGGGCTAACGGAATCAAGGTATATGGGGAGAAAGCAGAACGGGGTACTGATTTTAGATGATCAGCCATATTGAATTTCGGTGCTGGCTCGAAGGGCCAAATGGCCCACTCCTATGTCTATGTTTCTATGTTTCTAGGACACTCCTCACCCTCTTCCAGTCTAGGGAAAACAATCCCCAGCACAATCACATCCTAATAAATCTCTCCTTAACTGCTCTAATCCAGGCAACAATCCTGGTGAATCTCTTCAACACCCTCGCCATCACTATCACATCCCGCCATAGGTGTGGCGACCAGAACTGCACACAATACTCCAGGAGGAAACCTAACAAATGTTTCATAAAGATGTAACACAAGATCATAAGACATAGGACCAGAATTCGGCTGATCGGCCCATCGAGTCTGCTCCGTCATTTGATTCAAGCTGATCTATTTTTCCCTCTCAACCCCATTCTCCTGTCTTCCACCCGTGATCTTTGACACACTTACTAAACAAGCACCCACCAATCTCCGCTTCAAAAATACCCAATGACTTGGCCTCCACAGCGGTCTGTAGACCTCTGATAGTCTATGCCACAGTTAATGGAGGTAAACATACCACAGGCCTTCTCGATCACCCTATCTGCCTATGCGGCCATGTACAGGATCATGGACTTGTACCCCAAGTCCTTCTGTTCCTTAGCACTCTCTACGGCCCTACCCCTTACTGTGTATGTTCTACACATACTTTACCTTCCAAGATCCACCACTATGCACATGTCAGGATTAAATTCCATTTACCACTGGTTGCCCAACGATGCTGTTTATCCTGCACTATGTTCAACTAATTGACATAGTGCTATAGAAGTGCACAAAGTATAAGAGAATTGCGGATGTGGCCATGTATCGGCATTAACACACCTGCAACCACAACAACCTGACCGCGGGAGAAGACAGCAGGAGAAAGGAAAGACATTGTGGCCTTCCATCACAGTGAGGAGAGGACTGGAGGAGACTCACTGTGATGGATGTTTCTTTGATGGATGTTTCTTTTTTTGTGTGTTTTTGGGGTTGTGTAATTTTAATGCCTATTTAATGCTTTTATTGTTGGACTGTGGGTGACTGAATTTCGTCCAATATTGGATGACAAATAAAGCTATCTTGAATCTTGAATCTTGAAATGAGTGCAAGAGTTTAACCAAACAAAGACACATGATTTAATGCCCTTGGACATTAATGAGCTATTTGTAATATAACTGGTATGTAGGAAGGAACTGCAGATGCTGGTTTATACCGAAGATAGACATAGAAACATAGAAAATAGGTGCAGGAGTAGGCCCTTCGAGCCAGCACCGCCATTCAATGTGATCATGGCTGATCATCCAAAATCAGTACCCCGTTCCTGCTTTTTCCCCCACATCCCTTGATTCCCTTAGCCCTAAGAGCTAAATCTAACTCTCTCTTGAAAACATCCAGTGAATTGGCCTCCACTGCTTTCTGTGGCACAGTAAGTGAACATGCTAGCATTTATGTCAATTGAGCTAGAATACAGGAATGTAATGCGGAGGCTCTAAAAGGTATAGGAAAGAACTGCAGATGCTGGTTTAAATCGAAGGTGGACACAGAATGCTGGAGTAACAGCGGGACAGGCAGCATCCATAAGGTGCTGGTCAGGTTGCATTCAGTACATTGTGAGCAATTGTGGGCCCCATATCTGAGGAAGGATGTACTGGCTCTGGAGAGGGCCCAGAGGAGGTTTACAAGAATGATGCTAGGAATGAGTGGGTTAACATGTGATGAGCGGTTGATGGCACTGGGCCTGTACTCACTGGAGTTTAGAACGACGAGGGGGGACCTCAATGAAACTTACAGAATAGTGAAAGGCTTGGATAGAGTGGATGTGGAGAAGAAGTTTCCACTAGTGGGAGAGACTAGGACTAGCGGTAATTGCCTTAGATTTAAAGGACGTTCCTTTAGGAAGGAAAAGAGGAGGAAATTCTTTAGTCAGAGGGTGGTGAACCTGTGGAATTCTTTGCCAAAAAGGCTGTGGAGGCCGTCAATGGATATTTTTAAGGCAGAGATAGATAGATTCTTGATTAGTATGGGTGTCAGAGGTTATGGGGAGAAGGCAGGAGAATGGGGTTAGGAGGGTGAGATAGATCAGCCATGATTGAATGGTGGAGTAGACTTGATGGGCTGAATGGCCTAATTCTGCTCCTATCACTTATGACCTATGTGCTGGAGTAACTCAGCAGGTCAGGCAGCATCTCTGGAGAAAAAGGATGACTGATGTGAAGGGTTCCGACCGAAAGTGGCCTGCCTGACCTGTTGTAATGTAGCTGGGCTGGATGCACACAACACATTCAGGTAAAGGAACAGTCCCAATCATCATTAAAAAAGACATGCCTACAATGTCTTTCGCAATCCTGGGATGTTTCATAGTGCTTTGCCCACAATCAATTATCTCTGTTCAAGTGCACTTACTGCTAAAGTGCAGAAAACCTCACAGTCTATTTGCACAGAACAAAATCCGACATAAAACTCTGGGTTAATGAACCAATCAATATTTTAGTGAGGACAGTTGAAGGCTAAGGAATTACTGCAACAGGAGGAGGACTGCCTTGTCCATCTTCAAATAGCACTGAAGGATCTTTCCCATACATTTGAGAAGGTAGGTGAGCCCTTGAATTAACATTATATCAAAACAATTGCTGACGTAAAGCCTCGGGCTCTCAGTATCTCACTGAATTTTGAACTTACAGTAGGTACTTTGTCTCTGGATGGGAACTAGAGCCCACAACTCATGGAAACCAATGAAAGATGGAATGCATTGAAAAATGCTCATTTGAGACACATTGCCAAACATTGATGTCAGCCAACACTTCCTAAAAATAATGTATGGAGCCACTTTCTTTAACTGCAGTGCCGACTTCTACATTAAGCAATATATTTTTATAGTTAAGGTCACTGGCGTAACCACACTTGGAGCAGTTATTTACAAAAAGATATAAACGCATTGAAAATGTTTCAGAGGAGGTTGGCTGGGCTGGATGGGTTGGCAGTGTGTCAAATGGAAAAAGGTTAAACAGGTGAAGCATTTATCGACAGGAGTTTAGAAGAGTGAAAGATGAATTGATGAGGTGAGATTCTTGCACAGAGTCCTTGGATTGGAATAGCTTTAAGAGAGCTTGGATATATTCTCTACAACCAAAGCAGAGAGAGGAAATGGTAGATCACCAAGCTCGTCGGGAATATAAAGGTGAGCTTAAAATCAGCTTTAAAGCAGGGCATTCTGTCCCTCAAAGACACAATGTGTTGGAGTACCAGAGCCAGCATCTATGGAGAACCTGGATAGGCGATGTTTTTGGTGGGAACCTTCTTCAGACTGATTGTGGAGGGGGAAGAGTTGGGAGGAAAAAAGTTGGAAGAGAGGAGTGGCAGGGCAAAGCCTGGCAGCTAGTATGTTGATACAGGTTCAGATACAGATCCATCACAGTGAGGAATGTGGAGGAGTCACTGTAGTGGATGTTTATGTTAAAATGTATTTTGTGTGTTTTGTTGCTTTTTATTGGCATGACTGTGTGGCAAAACAAATTCCTTGTATGTTGCAAAACATACTTGGCTAATAAAGTTTGATTATGATTATGATAATGATTAGGTGAGGGGTTCGTTGAAAAACGGATGGTTGGACAAAGGCCGGAGATAAGAAACTAGGTGTGAGCCAAAAGGATTGAAGAGTTGTGAATTGTGAAGCTGGAGGAAGGAATGTAGGTAGAAGGGGAGAGTGAGGGCAGCAATGGTTGCACGACCAGGTGGGGCACAGGGAAGAGGGGCAGAGGAGAAGGGGGAGGATGTGGGAAAAGAAGGGAGGGAGGAAGCAACATTTTTGTAGTTACCTAAAATTGGAGAATTCAATGTACATATCATTCGGTTGTAAACTATCCTTGTGGAATATTGTTTAGAATATGAGATACAGCACCTCATATTCTGCTTGGGTATCTTACAACCCATCGATATGAACATTGAATTCTCCAATTTTAGGTAACTACATGACCCTCCCCCTCACACCTCTTCTTTCCCCCCCCCCACAGTCCTCCTCTCCCCCTATGTCCCATCTGAACTTACACCTTTTTCACCCCTCTCTCCTTTCACCTTAATGCCTTCCTCTAGCTTCACAATTCACAACTATTCAATCCTCTTGTCGCACACCTTCTGTATTTTCATCTCTGGCCTTTATCCAAACATCTGCCTATCAAACCCCCTCCCCCCCCCCTCACTTGTATCAACCTATTACCTGCCAGGCTTTGTCCTGCCCCTCCTCTCTTCCAGTTTTCCCCACCCCCCACAATCAATGTGAAGAAGTGTCCCGACCCGAAACGTCAACTACCCCTGTTCATCAGAGATGCTGCCTGACCTGCTGAGTTACTCCAGCACTTTGTATCCTTTTTTTGTAAACCAGCATCTGCAGTTCCTTGTTTCTACATTCTGTCGCTCAAATCTGCTCTGCCATGACCTTATTAAATGGCATGAAGCCTCGGGACAAGCCAAATGTCCCCACCCCAGCTCCTAATTCATAGTTTTGCCTGCTTCTGATTCATTGCATCCTTCAGCAGATACTTTTAGCGGACAATTTGCCAATTCTGGTGCAAATTTGTGGTTACTATGAAATGCTTTGTTTCCGCAGAGTTCTGTTTTATTTGCAGTGCAATATATTTGCAATTTGCAAGTTCACAGTGCTTTAAAACAAACTTTGTTCTTAGGTTTTCTTTCGAGCTATTTTTCTTTGTTTTTTTTAATTTGATTTGATAAACACAGCTTCATGATCAAGGCCCACCACCTTCAATCATTGTTTATTCACTGTCACATAAATTAACGTTAAATAGATCCATAAGTACATCAATAAAAAGTACATTTAAAACCTTATAAAACATGCCTTTCGGTATCCTCAGATCCAAAAGAAACAATTCAATATTGAAAGCTTTCTGAAATCACCCTTTCTTTGCAGCCCGAGGATACCAAAAGTTATGTTTTGTTTTGTTTAGTTTAGTTTAAAGATACAGTGCGGAAACAGGCCCTTCGAACCATCGAGTCTGCACCGACCAGCGATCCCCGCACATTAACACTAGCCTACAATAGTCAACAGTCAAGTTTATTTGTAGCATACACATAAATGTGCAGTGAAATGAAAGATTACCCACAGTCCAACAATAAGAGCAATAAAAATAAGCAATAACACACACACAATCATAAACCAACACCAAACAAAAAGAAACAAAAAGAAACATCCATCACAGTGAGTCTCCTCCAGTCACCAGCTCACTGTGATGGAAGGCCAGAACGTCTTTTTCTCTTCCCCTGCCGTCTTCTCCCACGGTCAGGCTGTTGAATTTGCCACGTTCCAGGCCGCGCCGGACGGTGGAAGGTCCGCAGCGGGCCGACCCAAGCCCCGCGATTCAGGGCGGGCGAAGACGCTGCTGCTGCCACTGCACGTCGGGGCGGTCGTGGCTCCCGACATTGAAGCCCCCGCCGGGCGGAGAAAATCCCGCGGCCTATTTTAGGCCACGCCAGACGGTGGAAGGTCTGCGGCGGGCTGACCTAAGCCCCGCGATTCGAGGCGGGCGAAAACGCTGCTGTTGCCGGAGCTCCTGATGTCGATCCCCACCCAGGGCAGGGGCTGCGAGCTTCCGACGTCCACGCGGCCGGAGCCTCCACAGGCGAGTCCCAGGTGGAGGCCACCAGCTCCAGGGGTTTGGCCGATGGTAGGCCGCAGCGGGAACGGGATGACATGCTGGGATGACTTTTACATTTATACCAAGCCAATTAACCTACAAACCTCTGCGTCTTTGGAGTGTGGGAGGTAATAGACTAACTTGGAGAAAACGCACGCGATCACAGGGAGAGAACAAACAAACTCCTTACAGGCATCACCCGTAGTCAGGATCAAACCCAGGTCTCTGACACCGTAAGGCAGCAACTCTACCCAATGCCTTGTTTTGTAAGTTTTAAATATACTTTTTATTTTAATTTAATACCCCTTCTCCTCTCACTGGGACCAATATAACTAGAAAACAGAGAAATACAGAGAATACAGAATACAGAATACAGAGCTTTATTTGTCATTCGGTACCGAGGTACCGAACGAAATGAATCACTGAATGTATTTTGTGCAAGTGCAATTAGTGGAAACACCCAAAGGTGATTAATTCTTCAACAGTGATATCCAAAGTTATGGGTGGAGCTTGCTTCAAATGTAATACAGAGAAGCATAGAATACCGGAACAAGAAGAGGCCAAAATGTGAGAGGAAGGAACTGCAGATGCTGGATATTACCAAAGAGACCCAAAGTGCTGGAGTAACTCAGCGGGTCAGGCAGCATCTCTGGAGGAAAAGGATAGGTGACATTGCAGGTTGGGATCCTTCTACAGTCTGAAGAAGTGTCCCGACCTAAAATGTCACCTATCCTTTTTCTCCAAAGATGCTGCCTGACCCGCTGAGTTACAAGAGAAGGCCACTGGCTTGATCCACCATTCTAAACAACTTGGTTGGTTATCTATTTTAATACCCTGTTCCTGTCTTTTCTTCCTTGATCCCTCTTTCTTGAAGATATTAAATAACTTAACCTCCGCTGCCTTCCATGGATTAGAATTCCTCTCTTCAAGAAGAAATTTCACATGACCTCAGTTCCAAACACACTACCCCTTCTCCTCTCACTGGGACCATTAGTTTTGGACTCTCTAGTGATGTTTCGAAATCTACGCACACAAAAACCCAAACAAAAATTCTGCGAAAATGTTCGCAGTCTTTCGTAAATTTTGAAGGCAGATTTCAACAGAAGAAAAACAGAACAATGAAACAGGAAACTTCAGGCCAGTTTATTCTTGGCTGCTTAGGCAAAAGAATGAGAAATTTACAACTGAGAGCTGGCACATATTGAAAAATAAAACTACATTTGCGTCTATGGACGAGATTTTTGTCCTGTTTTTACAATGTTTTAGTCAATAGACAATAGGTGCAGGAGGAGGCCATTCAGCCCTTCGAGCCAGCACCGCCATTCAATGTGATCATGGTTGATCATTCTCAATCAGTACCCCGTTCCTGCCTTCTCCCCATACCCCCTGACTCCGCTATCCTTAAGAGCTCTATCTAGCTCTCACTTGAATGCATTCAGAGAATTGGCCTCCACTGCCTTCTGAGGCAGAGAATTCCACAGATTCACAACTCTCTGACTGAAATAGTTTTTCCTCATCTCAGTTCTAAATGGCCTACCCCTTATTCTTAAACTGTGGCCACTTGTTCTGGACTCCCCCAACATTGGGAACATGTTTCCTGCCTCTAACGTGTCCAACCCCTTAATAATCTTATACGTTTCGATAAGATCTCCTCTCATCCTTCTAAATTCCAGTGTATACAAGCCTAGTCGCTCCAGTCTTTCAACATATGATAGTCCCGCCATTCCGGGAATTAACCTAGTAAACCTACGCTGCACGCCCTGCACGCTGCCCGTTTTGAATGATGAAAGGGCTTTTTATTTTCTTTAAAAAATATAATGTTTCAAACCTTGACAAATTAAAAGCATACTTTTTTTTTAAACTCTGTTTTGACATTAGTTTTGACCTTTCGAGTTATGTTTGGAATGGATTAAGTAACACACATCTGCATGACTATTTTCCGCACCTTCTGAAGATATGAATCACAATCTCCCCTCCCTCTCACCTCACTTCTCACTCCAAGCTGAAAGGAAATTTGCACGCATATTGCCTCCAAGAATAAAAGAATGCAAAACGTGTGTGGGCATGTCCTGTGTTTAACCTCCTAACAACACATTTATAAATACATTATAGCCAAACATGTAGTATTTAATCACTGTTCAATACGAGTTTCTACACAGGAGAGGAAGAGAAGAAAGTAAGGTGAGGTTATTTAACAAGATTTCAGGTTTTATCCTTCATTACCTGTTTTCATAGTTACTTTTCTCCATCAGTGAAACAGAGATGCTGCAGAGAAACCTAATAACAATTTACAAAATTTAGAAACAAGGGACTGCAGATGCTGGTTTACAACAAAAGACACAAAGTGCTGGAGTAACGCAGCGGGTCAGGCAGTATTTCTGGAGCACATGGATAGGTGACGTTTCGGATCGAGGCCCTTCTTCAGACTGGTTGTGGGGAGGGAGGGGGGGTGAAAGGAAAGCTGGAGGAGAGGATGGGCAGGACAAAAACTGTCAGGTGATCAGTGGATACAGATGGGGGTGGGGGGGGAGGGATGAGGGGGTGGGGGGGGAGGGATGAGAGGGTGGGGGGATGACGGAGTGGGGGGATGAAGGGGTGGGGGGGAGGGGAGGGGGTGGGGGGAGTGATGAGGGGGTGGGGGGATGAGGGAGTGGGGGGGGAAGGATGTGGGGTTGGGGGGGAGGGATGAGGGGGTAGGGGGGAAGGATGAGGGGGTGGGGGGATGAGGGAGTGGGGGGGATGATGGGGTGGGGGGGATGAGGGGGTGGGAGTGGAGGGATGAGGGGTGGGGGGGAGGGATGAGGGGGTGGGGGGAGGGATGAGGGGGTGGGTGGGGGAGGGATGAGGGGGTTGGGGGGAGGGATGATGGGGTGGGGGGGAGGGATGTGGAGTTGAGGGGGAGGGGGTGGACAGGGAGATGGTTGGACAGAGGCCAGAGATGAAAAATGATGATTGAAGAATTGTAAATTGTAAAGCTAGAGGAATGAATGTAGGTGGAAGGGAAGGGGGATGGGAAATACACATGTAAGTCCAGTTAACACATTGGAGAAATGGGGCCAAAGAAAGGAGGGATCGGATGGGAGAAGAGGAGCAAGGGGGAGGGTTCTAGTTCCCTAAAATTGGAGAAGGCGATGTTCATACTGTTGGGTTGTAAGCTACCCAAGTGGATTATGAGGTACTGTTCCTCCAGTTTGCATGCAACCTCACTGTGGCAATGGGGGAAGTCCAGGCCGGAACGGGAAGGAGAGTTAAAATGGTAAGCAACCATGAAATCCAGTAGGCCTTGGTGGACCGAGAGCAAGTGTTCTGCAAAATGGGCGTCATGTCTACATTTGGTCCTGTTGATGTAAAGGAGGCCACATCAGGAACACTGGATAGCAGTAGTTGAGGTTTGAGGAGGTGCACGTGAACCACTTTCTCACCTGGAAGGACTACTGAGGTCCCTTTGTCAGATGTGAGGGAGGAGATACAGGGACAGGTGTTACATCTCACCTGGTTGCAGAGGAATGTACCTAGGTATGGGGTGGTTTGGATGGGTTTGCCAGGGTAGTCCTATTTGTGTATTTTGGCAGAGAGATAGAAGCGGGCAGTGTGGGGCTGGGGAACGATAAGGTTGGAAGCTGTAAAGGGCAGATTGCCAGAGGTGATGAGATCAGAAACCGTCTGGTATATGATGGCCTGGTGTTCATATTTGGAGTCATGGTAAAGGGGTGGGTACGAGGAAGTGTCCGAGAGCTGGTGCCTGGCCTCAGCACAGTAGAGGTCAGACACCTGGCCAATCAAAAAACAGGCTTCTGGTGACGACTCAAAACTGTGTGCATTACTTCACAATCAACAGGCTGGAATTGGACTTTAGAGATGGAGAGAAATGGCCCTAGAGCCTACCGAGTCAGCGCCGACCAGCGATCACCCTGAACACTAATGGTATCACTGGGGACAATTTTACCCAAAGCCTACAAATCTGTATGTCTTTGGAGTGAAGGATGAAACCGGAGCACCTGGAAAAAATCCACAGGAAAAAGGTACAAACTCCGTATAGACAGCACCCGTGGTCAGGATCGATGTAAAGCATCAAACCTACCACTGTGGCACTGTGCTGCCCCACCTGTATGGACCCTGCTTGCTTTTCGTACTTGCCACACATGAACCCTGCCCGATCTACTTTCTCCACCTGCGGAGGGTCAAACAAGCTCAACTTCTGCACTCGAGGGGCATCCTGACAACAGATAGGAGTGCAAGACATGAGCTCTACTTTGTCTTTGGTGGGTGGTCCCATCCACTCTGTTTCTGCAAGGTCTAAGTTGACCAGCGTGGTGGCCTCAGATTTCACCAAAGATGGGGGTCGACTCCTACTCTCATTTGCACCCAGCTTCCATGTGCTTCGGGATACGTGGACTTGAGGCTCCCAATGACATTCCCAATCAGGCGTAGACTGCCGGCAGATGCAGTGGAGGCACAACCTTGGAACATGCCTGACAGGTCCGGACAGAAGGGAATGCTCTGGGGGGGAGGAAGGCGGGATGGACGGGAGAGGAGGGGAGAACTGTGCCTCCAGTTAAAGCTTTCAATGTTTCTAACAATTGTCAACCTCTGATGTTCAGTGAAAAATTATTCTGATTTTTAAATGGGGAAAATGGCTAAATGCAAACATTCCAAAGCACCTAAATAATTAAAAACTTCATAATAATGTAAAATACTTTTTTTTTTAAACTGATCTTACGCTTAGCCTCCTAACTCAAAGAATGAGTTCTTGCTGTGACTGTGTGGGCTTCCTCAGGCTGCTCTGGTTTTCTCCCACATCCCAAAGAAGTCACAGCTTAAGGATAAGGGGGAAGTCTTTTAGGACCGAGATGAGAAAACATTTCTTCACACAGAGAGTGGTGAGTCTGTGGAATTCTCTGCCACAGAAGGTAGTTGAGGCCAGTTCATTGGCTATATTTAAGAGGGAGTTAGATGTGGCCCTTGTGGGTAAAGGGATCAGGAGGTATGGAGAGAAGGCAGGTACAGGTTACTGAGCTGGATGATCAGCCATGATCATATTGAATGGCGGTGCAGGCTCGAAGGGCCGAATGGCCTACTCCTGCACCTATTTTCTTTGTTTCTATGTTTCTAAGTGTGGGTTAATAGGTTAATTGTCTTCTGTAAATTGCCCCTCTCCTTCTTGGCTTAAAATACATTTGCCACTTTTCCTCCCAATGAACGAAGCCATCTATAACTTTGTTTATATTTCTCCACATATCTACATGTGTAAAACTCCTCCTCACTGTTTGCAATACAGTGAATTTTAAGATCAAGTGGAGTTGCTGCCTTACAGCCCCTACAGCGCCAGAGACACAGTTTCCATCCTGGCTACGGATGCTTGTCTGTACAGAGTTTGTACGTTCTCCCCGTGACCTGCGTGGGCTTTCTCCGAGAACTTCAGTTTCCTCCCAAACTCCAGAGACGTACAGATTTGTAGGTTAATTGGCTTGGTATAAATGTAAAAAAATATCCCGAATGTGTGTAGGATAGCGTTAATGTGCAGGGATCGCTGGTCGGCACAGTCTCGGTGGGCCGAAGGGCCTGTTTCCACGCTGTATATCTAAACAAAAAAACTAAACTAATTGGAAACTTCTTTGTCATTACCCCTGCATCAGAGCAAGGGACCAAGTGCTAAGTACTAAACCTTGTATAATCACTGTGCTAATATGCATTCAATCACAAAATCACTTTCATCTTATATATTTTACTTCCTGCAACTGAGCCTATTTTGGGCTTTTATATTTTTGACCTTGTGACACATTTTTATTTTTATTTTTAGAGATACAGCGCGGAAACAGGCCCTTCGGCCCACCGGGTCCGCGCCGCCCAGCGATCCCCGCACATTAACACTATCCTACACACACGAGGGACAATTTTTTTAAACATTTGCCCAGCCAATTAACCTACATGCCTGTACGTCTTTGGAGTGTGGGAGGAAACCGAAGATCTCGGAGAAAACCCACGCAGGTCACAGGGAGAACGTACAAACTCCGTACAGACGGCGCCTGTAGTCAGGATCGAACCTGAGTCTCAGGCACTGCATTCGCTGTAAGGCAGCAACTCTACCGCTGCGCCACATTGTCCCGAAGCTTTTGCTAAATTCTATTTTGGTTAGGTTAAACCGCAGCACTTATTAACTCTTCTTGTTGTCTTCTGAAAAATACTAAATTGCAACTGTGACTGTCCCCCAGCAGATCAGTGGCCCTGTTTAAGCTGTATCTTTTGTTTCTTCCTGCTTCTATTTAAACAATAGCGCAGCGTTACAAGCCTTCCAATCATTTGACAACTTAGGTTTAATAGTCAGTCATTTCTTCATCTGCTCCACTCCCCAATGTCATGTTTCTGAGCACACGGCACCAGATATTTTGTTACTGAAGATTTGGTGCCCATCGATGTACACTGAACTTTTTAGCATCACACTGTACAAAGTACAGAGGAAGATTTAGCTGGTGAGGTTGGTTTAATTGTGCATCTAATATTCCCTGCTTTATAAATATTTGTTTCCCTCTTCTTCCAGGGACCTGTGCAGCAGAGTGTTTTGTTTAATCCTTTTCATTGCCAGGCTGGTATGTTTGAGGAGAGTTCTGCTTCACTCGTCTGTAAGTTGAACCTGTTTTTGTGACTTGACGTGTATTAGCACAAGGCTTTTCCCTTCGACAAGCTTGCTCCAATTGCACGCTCATCCAAGGAGATCCACATATTTTTTAGTAAACAACTTTGTGTTGACAATAGACAATAGACAATAGGCAATAGGTGCAAGAGGAGGCCATTCGGCCCTTCGAGCCAGCACCGCCATTCAATGTGATCATGGCTGATCATTCTCAATCAGTACCCCGTTCCTGCCTTCTCCCCATACCCCCTGACTCTGCTATCCTTAAGAACTCTATCTAGCTCTCTCTTGAATGCATTCAGAGAGGCAGGAAACTTGTTCCCAATGTTGGGGGAGTCCCGAACCAGTGGCCACAGTTTAAGAATAAGGGATAGGCCATTTAAAACGGAGATGAGGAAAACCTTTTTCACTCAGAGAGTTGGAAAGCTGTGGAACTCTCTGCCTCAGAAGGCAGTGGAGGCCAATTCCCTGGATGCTTTCAAGAGAGAGTTAGATAGAGCTCTTAATGATAACGGAGTCCAGGGATATGGGGAGAAGCCAGGAACGAGGTACTGATTGTGGATGATCAGCCATGATCACAGTGAATGGCGGTGCTGGCTCGACGGGCCGAATGGCCTACTCCTGCACCTATTGTCTGTTGTCTATAAACAATGTCCTTTTAAATGCCAAGAAATATTGCAACTTTTATTTAATTAATTATGATGCCGAGTTCTAAAATATATCTTTCTACAATTCTATAGAAAATTGTCGGGAACGTTATATTAATATCACTTTTCTCTCACCAACTACTACAGATGTGCTGCAGAAAGCATTTGATCGGGATGCATTACAGCATGGTTTGGGAATAGTTCCATCCATGACCGCGAGAAATTGCTGGGAATTGTGGACTCAGCCCAGACCATCACAAAACCAACCTCCCTTCCATTGACTCCATCTACACTTCACGCTGCCTCGGCAAGGCCAGCAGCATAATCATGAGGAGTGTCACCCTGGCCACTCCCTCTTCTCCCCTCTCCCATCGGGCAAGAGGTACAGAAGTGTGGGACACTTCTCCAGGTTCAGAGACAATTTCTTCCCGGCTATTATCAGGCTGAACTGAACCAACAACTAGGGAGCAGTCCTGAGATACTATAACAGGTATAACAGGTATAACAGAGCTTTATTTGTCGTTCGGTACCGAAGTACCGAACGAAACTACATAGCAGTCATAGAAAAAAAAAAAAAAGAACACAAGACACATGACCCCAACACAAACGTCCATCACAGTGACTCCAAACACCCCCTCACTGTGATGGAGGCAACAAAACTTCCACTCTCTTCCCCACGCCCACGGACAGACAGCTCGTCCCCGACCGACCCACACAGTCCCCGCACCGGGCGCTGAAACGTCTCGCGGCCAAACCGGGCGATGAAAGGCCCGCGACCAAGCCTTGCGCAGCTAAGTCCCGTGGTCGAGCCGCACCGGGCGATGTCAAGTCCCGCAGCCGAGCCGCACCAGCGGTGAAAAGTCCCGCAGCCGAGCCGCACCGGGCGATGTAAAGCCCCGCGGCCGAGCTGCACCGGGCGGTGTTAAGCCCCGCAGCCGAGCTGCACCGGGCGATGTTAAGCCCCGCAGCCGAGCTGCACCGGGCACTGTTAAGTCCAGCGGCCAAGCCGCACCGGGGGATGTAAAGTCCAGCGGCCAAGCCGCACCGGGGGATGTTAGGCACCGCAGCCGAGCCGCACCCCGCGCCGTGAGGAAGAGAAAAGTTCCCCCCCACCCACACCACCACCCCCTCCCACACATACACAACCAGAAAAAAATATATAAAAACCATCCCAACACCGACACACAACAAAAAAAGGAAAAAAAAAGACGGACAGACTGCTAGTCAGCCGCTGCCGTTAGGCGCCGCCATCATTGAAGACCCTCGGACTATAATTAATCAGACTTCACTGGACTTTATCTTGCACTGAACGCTATTCCCTTTATCATGTATCTACTGTAGATAGCCCGATTGTAATCATATATAGTCTTTCTGCTGACTGGTTAGCATGCGACAAAAAGCTTTTCACTGTACCTCGGTACACATGACAATAAACTAAACTAAACTAAAACTAAAAATTAAAACACTGTGATTTCCGATAATTGATAGCTCTCCAAGAATATGTTTATTTTAACCGCAAACCTACTTTTACTCTTTCTCCTTGAGTTAAATGTGAATTAAATTGTAGTACGTTGTTTCCAGCACATACTTCTCAGAAGATATTGATATTTGGAATGAAGAGTACAGCTAACTGGAGCAATGTTTTATCCATTCATTAAGCATTATACAGGCGGCATGGTGGCGCAGTGGTAGAGTTGCTGCCTTACAGCGAATGCAGCGCCGGAGACCCGGGTTCGATCCAGACTATGGGTGCTGTCTGTACGGAGTTTGTACGTTCTCCCCGTGAAGAGAGAATGTGGGTTTTACACGAGATCTTCGGTTTCCTCCCACACTCCAAAGACGTACAGGTGTGTAGGTTAATTGGCTTGGTAAATGTAAAAGATTGTCCCCCGTGGGTACAGGATAGTGTTAATGTGCGGGGATCGCTGGTCGGCATGGACCCGGTGGGCAGAAAGGGCCTGTTTCAGCACTGTATCTCTAAACTACACTTCTTTGAAGAAACGAACCTGTTTTTATGCCTTGCAACTTGGCTGAGGAAACACGATATCTGCAGAGGCATTTGAACAGCATTAAAACAACCATTTAAAAAAGGAAGTCAACAAGCTTACATGACATGTCAAGCAAAGGAGCAGGCAACAAAATGGCGGCACTGCCCTAGCAGCTGCCGCTCACCTGCGGTCCATTTGTCTTTGTGTTTTTGTTGGTTTTTTTTGGTCTTAATTGTAGTTGTGATGTGGTGTTTTTGTGTTTGTGTACTATGTGTGTATGTGGGGGGGAGGGGGAAACTGTAATACTATAAATATGTGTCCCTTCAGAACGGAGACCCGACCTTTGTTTTCTGGGCCGTGTCTCCGTTCCTGCTGCGGCCTACCATCGGCCCAACTCCTGGAGCTGTCGGCCTCCAGGGCTCTGGTTCGCAGAGCCCGCGGATCGGACTTACCACCACCGGAGCCGGCCGTCTTCGGAGGCTGCGGGTGCGGCTGCGACTCGCCTTAGGCTCGGGCCGCGTGGATGCCGACATCGGGAGCTCCGGCAGCGGCAGCGTGTTCGCCCGCCCCGAATCGCGGGGCTTGGGGCGCGGACATTTCACCGTCCGGCGCGGCCTAAAATGGCCGCGGGATATTTCTCTGCTGGGCGGGGGTTTCAATGTCGGGAGCCACGACCGCCCCGACGTGCAACAACAGCGGCAGCGACAGCGACAGCGTGTTCGCCCGCCCCGGATCGGACTTATCATCGGCGGAGCCGGCCGTCTTCGGAGGCTGCGGGAGTGGCTGCGACGCGACGCGCCTTGGGCTTGGCCCGATGTGGACCGTCCGGTGCGGCCTGCAACCACAACAACCTGGCTACGGGCGAGGACAGCGGGAGAAGGGAAAGACATTGTGGCCTTCCATCACAGTGAGGAGAGGACTGGAGGAGACTCACTGTGATGGATGTTTCTTTGATGGATGTTTCTTTTTTGTGTGTTTTTTTGGGGTTGGGTGGTTTGAGTGCCTGTTTGATGTTTTTATTGTTGGACTGTGTTTTTGGGGGTTTTAGGGTGTGTGATTTGAATGCCTATTTAATGCTTCTATTGTTGGACTGTGTTTTGGGGGGTTTTTGGGGTTGGGTAATTTGGGTGCCTGTTTAGTGCTTTTATTGTTGGACTGTGGGTGATCATTGTTGGACTGTGGGTGATTGAATTAACATTTTGTTCAAGATGGCCGCGCCGTTGTGTTTGGCTGCCTGCCACTGTATGTTTCTTTTTTTTTTCCTAGTCAGATGTGCAGCACTTTGGTCAACGTGGGTTGTTTTTAAATGTGCTATACAAATAAATTGACTTGACTTGACTTGACTTGACAAGTTGTTTTAATAGAATGTGCCTGATGTCTAGACCTTAAACCCTAAAATGTCAAATTCAGGAACTTGACTTGCCAACATCAAAACAAGTATACAAGTATTAGCGAATTTACTGAAATCTGAGAAATGGAAAAAAAGGTTTTAAGTGAAGGAAGTATGCTTAATGTATCAATTCATATGAATTCCTTTTCCAGGAAAGTGTAAGATCAGTTCTAAGAAGCTTATCTTTCACACAATACATAATTTATATTGGAGCGTAGGCGGCTCTGCCTAAAGGGAATGGGACTGCACCTGTGACAGTGTGCCACTAGATGCCTCCTGAGCATTTATGCCTCCTAATAAACCATTTGAAATGCATGGAAACTAATTCAAAAACACGGCAATATTCACATTTATGTGAGCACCCTGCTGGGCAGTGTTATTAATACAAATCTAAAAATGATTTTGAGCTTAGGAAGGATTAAGTCTGCATGTATCTGTCCTAATTATTTCTTGAATCTATTGGTGCTTGAAAAACCTAATACATGCTTGGCAGTGTGCAGCAATGAAGGAGGTTGGACATGCAAACACAGAGGTGTGAAATCATGATTGAATGAGAGAAATGAGCCATTTAATAGATTGTGCGTGAAATGAATCTGTGATGTATGATTCTGTGGTATATGGTATGTTATCGCGCACATTAATTTTCCCGTACAACGTCGATCCAACCGCACTGTTATCATGAAGGGCAGCACAGTGGCACAGCGGTAGAGTCGCTGCCTTACAGCGTCAGAGACCCGCGTTCGATCCTGACTACGGGTGCTGTCTGTACGGAGTTTGTACGTTCTCCCTGTGATCGCGAGGCATTTCTCCGGTTGCTCCAGTTTCCTCCCACACTCCAAAGACGTAGAGGTTTGAAGGTTCATTGGCTTCGGTAGAATTGTAAATTGTTCCTAATGTGTAGGATAGTGCTAGTGTACGAGATGATCGCTGGTCGGTGGGTGGAAGGGCTCATACAGTATCCGCACTGTATCTCTAAAGTCTAAAGCGAATTGTGATTCTTTTCAGTAATCTTTTATAAAGTACTTTACCAATGTTCATACAAATACCACTAAGCTGATCCAAGAATATATTGGCCTTCCTTTCTAGTATTACATGTTACATTAAAACTCTGTTATTAATGCTTGTTGGCTTTGGTATGAGAGAAAAGGCTACTCCCCGATCAGGGCAGCCCCAAGTTCTCCATCTTGTTGGTGAGCAGCTCTGGAGTAGGAGTTAGTGTTACAACTGTTCTGTTTAGTGTCTGTACTTTAGTTTACTAGAGATACAGTTTAGAGATATATCATGGAAACAGACCCTTTGGCCCACCATGCTGGCTATTTATCACTCATTCACACTAGTTCTGTGTTCTCCCACTTTCTCATCCATTCCCTACACACCAAGGGCAATTTTACAAGGGGCCGTTTAATCTATAAACCCGTTCCACTTTGGGATGTGGGTAGAAACCCATACAGTCACAGAGGGAGCATACAAACTCCACACAGACAGCATCTGAGGTAATGTCTCACTGCCCCTCAAAAAAACTGGGACCACTTAACTCTAAGTTTACATTCCTCAACAACCTATTTGGTATCTGACAGGAAATCAGATGAAAACATCCCTAACAACATAAAACACACACTTTCTCAATGACAGATTTTAGATTTAGAGATACAGCGCGGAAACAGACCCTTCGGCCCACCGGCTCCGCGCCGCCCAGCGATCCCCGCACATTAACACTATTCTACACACACTAGGGACAATTTTTACATTTGCCCAGCCAATTAACCTACATACCTGTACGTCTTTGGAGTGTGGGAGGAAACCGAAGATCTCGGAGAAAACCCATGCAGGTCACGGGGAGAACGTACAGACTCCGTACAGATGGCGCCCGTAGTCAGGATCGAACCTGAGTCTCCAGCGCTGCATTCGCTGTAAGGCAGCAACTCTACCGCTGCGCCACCATGCTGCCCTAAGCACTAAGGAAAGGAGCTACAACAGAAATATAATAAATTAATAATTATAATGTTGATTTTTTAAAGAGATCTGCAGGCAAGCCCTCTTGTAGCAATGAGAATCAGGAACGTGTTGGTATGATGATGTTGGCCCATCTAACCCATCGCCCATCTATATTTGACACCATGACAAGAGTGTATGGCTAGGGGTGGGATGGGAGGGGGTATTGTTGGGGTGGGGTGAGGTGATAAATGTATTCAGTAGACACAAAGAATCGTAGATGCTGGATCTTAAACAAAACATAATGCACGAGAAGAACTCAGCAGGTCAAGGAGCATCTGGGAAAGGAATAGATAGGTGACGTTTCGAGATGGGTTCCGAAATGTCGCCTGTCCATTCTCTCCCCATAGTTTTGCCTGAATCACTGAGTTCCTCCAGCACTTTGTGAGATGCATTTGGTATCTTGCCTCTTTAGTTCAGTTCAGCTTTGGTTTATTGCCACGTGTATCGAGGTACAGTGAAAAGCTTTTGTTGCGTGTTAACATGGCGTGTAAGGACAATACCTGATTACAATCAAGCCATACATGATGAGGAAATATCGTTTAGTGCAAGATAAAGCCAGTAAATTCCGATCAACGATAGTCCGAGGTTCACCAATGAGGTAGATAGTAGTTCAGGGCTGCTCTCTAGTTGTGGTTGGATGGTTCAGTTGCCTGATAACAGAAACTGTCCCTGAATCTGGAGGTGTGTGTTTTCACACTTTTTGCCCGATGGGAGAGGGGAGAAGAGGGCATTGCTACAACTCGTCCTTGATTATGCTGCTTGCCTTGCCGAGGCAGGGTTTGGAATAACTGGAGTGAATGGAGGGGAGGTTGATTTGTGTGATGGTCTGGGCTACGTCCAAAATTCGCTGTCTTTATATCAAACATGGCTGAATTCCAAACGCCGTCTATTCATTTGAATTTATTTGAGCGATTGGCATGAATAAAATAAGTGAAAGGAAATGGTTTGTTTTCTAAATTTTAATTGGTTTTAATGTTTTAAATTAGTTTACACCAAATAGATTTTTAGGTTAAACATAATAATGTTTATTATCATTATTTAAATGTATTTCAATTGCATGGCATGGTGGCGCAGTAGTAGAGTTGCAGCCTTACAGCACCAGAGACCCTGGTTCAATCCTGACCACAGGTGCTCTCTGTACGGAGTTTGTACGTTCTCCCCGTGACCGCATGGGTTTTCTCTGGGTGGTATGGTTTCCTCCCACATTCCAAAGACATACAGGTTTACAGGTTAACTCGCTTTGGTAAAAATTGTAAATTGTCCCTAATGTGTTGTGCTAGTGTACGGGGATCGCAGGTCGGCGTGGACTCGTTGGGCCTAAGGGCCTGTTTCCACGCTGTATCCCAAAACTAAACTAAACTATTAACAAAGTTTCGAGACCTCTAAGAATTGCTGCAGAGGTAAAAGGCCATGAGGATGGGCGTAAGAATCTGCCACCAAAGGGCCAATTGTCAATTGTTACCTGCTCCACTAAGTAGATGACCAGAACCTTGTTGTATGAAACTCTGAAGTTTATTTGCAGTAATGCCTCAGCCAAGTGTAAGCCCAACAGCAGTTAATCAGTGGTGAACTCGGGAGGGTTTAGATCTAGCACAATCTTGCCCATAATCGCAGGTTAAGTCATTTTCTCTTTCGACTGCAATTTTCGACACAATCTCAGTATTTTCTTGGAAACAATTATTCCTAAGAAATATTAGTTGAAATTACATGATTAAATATATTGAGTCAAAATTTACTGCAAAAGATCACAGCTCTTGTAGTAAAACCCTACTGGTATTCCCATAATCAGCACTAGTAAATGAATTTAGGAAAGAATGCTGAACTGGAGAGGAATTAAAAAAATTATCTATATGTATTTGGGATATTGGTATTTAACATCTTTGTAAGTTCCACTGGAATTGTGCATCTTACTTTAAAATCCAACCTATACAGAAAGGAGATAAAAATAGATGTAGATGTAGATGTGGATTAGATGAGAGAATTGCATACACATTTCCATGCTTCTAATTCCTCGTCATCTGCAATCATGTTTCCTGGCCCATGCTGTACGATTCTATGACCAAATATGGGCCAAATGAGGGCAGGTGAGACTAATGTAGTTGGGGCATCATGGTCAGCATGGGCAAGTTGGACTGAGGAGCCTGTTTCCATGCTGTATGACTCTATAACTCGATCTCTTTATGAAGAACTACACCTGCTGCAAATATAGATTCTATTGATCTGTTGAGTTAATTTATATGGTTACATTAACAGCTCTAACTTTTGGAAACTGTAACATTTTTAACTGTCTCCAAAGCAGATCATCATGAATGAAGAATGTAGAACCTGAGCATATTTTATGTTGGTTTTAGTTTAGTTTAGTTTAGTTTAGTTTAGAGATACAGTGCGGAAACAGGCCCCTTGGCCCACCGAGTCCGATCCGACCAGTGATCCCCGCACATTAATGTTATCCTACACACTAGGGCCAATTTACAATTTTACCAAAGCCAATTAATTTACAAAGCATCTTTGGCGTGTGGGAGGAAACTGAAGATCTTGGATAAAACCCACGCAGGGCACGGGGAGAACGTACAAACTCCGCACAGACAAGCACCCGTAGCCAGGATCGAGCCCGGGTCTCTGGTGCTGTAAGGCAGCAATTCTACCAATGCACCACCATTTCTTGGGGTTAATTTCTGCCTGCAGGCTTGGCTTAAAGGTAGGCCTGGGCAACAGGTGGTGGCGTGGTAGGGGAATGGAAGAGGAGGGGCATTGTGGGTTGTGAGGGAGGGGCATTGTGGGGAAGAGGAACAAATCGAGACCCATGCAGTATAACCAAGTCTGTTTATTTGCTGATCACTGTAACGTAAAACTGTCAGCCTCTCCGTAAAAGTTATCTCAAAATCTGCTCTACATTTCCAGGGCCGCAAAGGTTCAATTATGTCGCCATGTTAGAGCTTTAAATTGCCCCAGAAACAAATCACTTTCACTTAACTAAACTTGTTCCCTTATGTTTTCTGTGGATAGGCAAAGATTGAATTCCATTTCGTTTCCGCTCTCAGTATTATGTTTACGTATCACCAGCAACAGAGCAGTTGCTGGAGAATTGACAACAAATCTTTTTTTTTAAACTTGTTGACATACGTCCATGAAATGAAAGAGAAAAAAAAAAGTCTTGCTGTCTAAATGGCAACTGTTCTCTACCCTGTCATCTTCCAAAGTGCTCCTGCTCACATGAAGGCCAGACTACCGCTGGGGGAGCCGCTCGGCAATAGCTGCTGGATGCTCTCCAACATCCCGTCTAAATAATAACCCCTTTGTAAACATTTTGCTCAGAATCTTAATTCAATAATCACTGACAATGCACTTTCTTTTAACAGTGAATAGAACACAGAACTTAGAAACATAGAAAATAGGTGCAGGAGTAGGCCATTCGGCCCTTCGAGTCTGCACCGCCATTCAATATGATCATGGCTGATCATCCAACTCAGTATCCCGTACCTGCCTTCTCTCCGTACCCCCTGATCCCTTTAGCCACAAGGGCCACATCTAACTCCCTCTTAAATATAGCCAATGAACTGGCCTCAACTACCTTCTGTGGCAGAGAATTCCACAGATTCACCACTCTCTGTGTGAAAAAAACGTTCTCATCTCGGTCCTAAAACACTTCCCCCTTATCCTTAAACTGTGACCCCTTGTTCTGGACTTCCCCAACATCGGGAACAATCTTCCTGCATCTAGCCTGTCCAACCCCTTAAGAATTTTGTAAATTTCTATAAGATCCCCCCTCAATCTTCTAAATTCCAACTTAGAACATAGAACAGTTCAGCACAAGATCAGGCCCTTTGGCCCATAATGTCTATGCTGAATGCAGTGCCAAGTCCAAATGTGTCGGTAGGATCTGCAGATGCTGGTTTATACCGAAAAAAGACACAAAGTGCTGGAGTAACTCAACGGGTCAGGCAGCATCTCCAGAGAAAAGGAGTAGGTGATGTTTCGGGTCGAGACCCTTCTTCAGACTGGGTGATCGGTGGATCATCGATGGTCAGTGTGGACTCAGTAGTTTGAAGGCCCTGTTTCCATGCTGCATCTCTTAAATAACCAACCTTACCATCATCTCGTTAACACTTTTAAAATGCAAAATCTCACATTGATCTGGATTAAACTCCATCTGCCATTTCTCATCCATTTCTCCAGTAGACCCTTATCCTACGATTACTCCTCACAATGTCAAAGACTCCACCAACCTTGATGTCATCTGCAAACCTGCTGGTTGCGCCATCTACATTCACTTTCAAATCATTCAAGTGTTTTACAACTTTCCCATAGTCCCCAATCACTTGGACCAGTCACGTACGGTGTGTGGGGTCCTGTCGAAGGCCTTAATAAAGTGTATATAAACCACATCAGTCCTTGTGAGTACATTTAGTTACCTTCTCCAGAGATGCTGCCTGACCCGCTGAGTTACTCCAGCATTTTGGGTCTACTCTATAACTTTATGGGTTAAAATCAGAATATACCTTTCTTGCTTCAGTGAACTAGGGGCTTGGCTAGGCATTTCTCTGACCCATTTTTACATGAAATACAACAGTGTTTAAAAGAAACATAAGTTCAATCAGACTGACACTTGCACAAATGCAAAACTGGAAGAATAAGCAGTAGAGAATGTTTTGCGGATTGAAGGAACTGCAGGTGCTGGTTTACAAAAAAAGAAACAAAGTGCTGGAATAACAAAGTGGATCAGGCAGCATCTCTGGAGAACATGGATAGGTGACGTAAATTTATTTGTAACCTGCTGTGAATCTGGGTGACATTGTTTCTTTATTTCTCCAAATGAAATACGTTTTTTTCTCTACTTTGCCGATAACTCGCTGACAAATCTTGCTTCCTCTTAATTTGTTTGTCCACAAGTTGTTCCACAATCTTGTTCCACAAGATGGAGCTAAATCTTTATCTACAAACCACTGCCTTATCATCATCACACCAAGAGGTGGTGCACTTTCACCCCTCAAGTAATTCATCCAGCAAAATTATCTTAGTTAAAACTTTTAACAGCTTGAAAAAAGACATTGTATGTTATAATAATTTACTTGTCAATGTCACCACCCAAAAAAAAAAAGTAAATTTCCCCGGTGTGGGACGAATAAAGGAATATATTATCCATCCTGACAGCTCATCATTTCACGTAGGAACAGGGAACTGCAGATGCTGGCATATACCAAAGATGGACACGAAGTTCTGTAGTAACTCAACGGGTCTGGCAGCATCACTGGAGACAAAGGATGGGTGACGTTGGGTGATGTTTCAGACTGCATCAGAAGTAAGGGCACTCGAGTCCAGCCACTGTTTTTAGTAGTCAAGTCAAGTCAAGTCAATTTTATTTGTATAGCACATTTAAAAACAACCCACGTTGACCAAAGTGCTGTACATCAGTTCAGGTACTAAGAAAAACGAACATACAATGGCACACAAACATAACAGCACATACATAAACAGTTCACAGCACCCCCTCAGAGGGCCTCAAACGCTAGAGAGTAGAAATAGGTTTTGAGCCTGGACTTAAAGGAGTCGATGGAGGGGGCAGTTCTGATGGGGAGAGGGATGCTGTTCTAGTCTTGGAGCTGCAACCGCAAAAGCGTGGTCACCCCTGAGCTTAAGCCTAGACTGCGGGATAGTCAGTAGCCCCAAGTCGGCCGACCTGAGGGACCTGGAGATAGAGTGGTGGGTTAGAAGATTTTTGATAAAGGGGGGGACAGCCCGTTTAGGGCTTTGTATGTGAATAGGGGGAGCTTGAAGTTGATTCTGTACCGTACTGGGAGCCAGTGGAGAGAGGCCAGAATCGGGGTGATGTGGTCCCTTTTACGGGTACCCGTCAGGAGCCTCGCTGCGGCATTTTGGACCAATTGCAGGCGGGACAGGGATGATTGGCTGATCCCAGTGTATAGAGATCCCAGAGATCCCAGTGGCCTGATTTAATCAGACTGAAACTTAGCTGTGCTGTCTGCATTCTGCAATTGCGAATTCACTCAAAACATACTTCATTCACCAAGAAGCATCCTCGGATATCCTGAAAGGTGCTGCAGTGTCCTTGTTCAGGATGAGGAATGCAACCATTGCAGAAGTAGAGTTTTACATTGCAGCCCGCAAAAGGTGCAAATTCTTTTATGACTCATTCAAGTACTAATGGAATGAATAGAAGGCATTAAGAGATAAGTGGTTGTCACAATAAATAAAATGACTTGCAATGGAATAATATTGATGAATTAATGTGACTATCAGTACAAGTACTGAGCTTTTAAGTAAATGTAACTGATCATTTTTTTAATTTTACACCTCAATTTACAGTCCTACATTTACAGGGTGCTGGAATAACTCAGCAATTCAGGCAGCATCTCTGGGGAAAAAGGATGGGTGACGTTTCGGGTCAAGACCCTTCCTCAGGGTTTCTTGTGCAGTTCCTCGTTTTTACATTCTGATTACAATTGGAAATGTTTTTTTTTGGAACAGTTGAAATATAATAAAAAGAAAAGTAGAAGCAAACTGTCGAGAGATAACACAATCATATCATATCTTTTCTCCAGAGATGCTGTCTGACTCGCTGAGTTACTCCAGCTTTTTGTGTCTATCTTCATTTCATATAATCACACTGATTAAGCCACTTACATTGCCAATTCAGAGCATTTCAAAAGCCCTCAGTAATAAAGAGCTTACTAGGGGCCTCCTCCATTGTCAGAGTGAGGCTAAACACAAATTGGAGGAACATTTTGCTTGGGCAGCTTACAACCCAGCGGTATGAGTTTTGATTTCTCTAACTTCAAGTAACCCCTGCATTCCCTCTCTCTCCATTCCTCCCCCACCCAAGTCACACCAGATTCTCTTTCTCACCCAACAAACAGCTAATAATGGCACGGTAGCGCAGCGGTAGAGTTGCTGCTTTACAGCGAATGCAGCGCCGGAGACTCAGGTTCGATCCTAACTACGGGTGCTGCACTGTAAGGAGTTTGTACGTTTTCCCCGTGACCTGCGTGGGTTTTCTCCGAGATCTTCGGTTTCCTCCCACACTCCAAAGACGTACAGGTATGTAGGTTAATTGGCTGGGTAAATGTAAAAATTGTCCCTAGTGGGTGTAGGATAGTGTTAATGTACGGGGATCACTGGGCGGCATGGACTTGGAGGGCCGAAAAGGCCTGTTTCCGGCTGTATATATATGATATGATATGATATGATCATTGTTGCGTTTTTGAATATCTTTCATTCATTTGTTCCATATCTCTCTGCATCATCGCCTGTATCTCTCGTTTCCCTTTCCCGTGACTTTCAGTCTGAAGAAGGGTCTCAACCCAAAACGTCGCCCATTCCTTCTTTCCATGGATGTTGCCTGCCCTGCTGAGTCACTTCAGCTTCCTGTGTCTTACTTGGGGAAGTTTCTTCTCAACAGTGTTCATTCTTTGCGTGAGTTTATTGCATTCAGGTAGTTAAAGGATGTTGCTGTTGGAGAATTAGATTTGTTTTCCATGTTCAATCACCACAAAACATTTCCAGCTTGGACATTACTGGCGTAGTAACGTTTCAATCCAAATAACATCAGAGTAACGTTTCAACCCAAGTCCAAGAACAGCCCTCACTGCACCACTTGCCTACCATTTGTTTTACTTGTCAAACAAGTTGCACAGCTTTACGGACTGATTTGTGCCTCCTGATGTTAAAGAATTCAGGGTCCAAGATGTACTCACTTTCATTACAAAATTATAAAAGGGAACAAAGACAGGAGGCTTCCTATTTGGGAATTCCACCCCCAGGCACATGGATGTGCATTGAATGAAGAGAAATGGAGCACATACAGGCAGAGGAGATTCGTTTAATTTGGCACCATGGACATTGTGGGCTGAAGGGCCTGTTCCTGAGCTCGACTGTTCCATGTTCTAGTTAAGCTGAAGTGGATTTAACCGCTGAGGCAGAATCTAATGGGGCATTTCTTCAAGGTAAAAACAATTTGCATCATTCTCTCCCCTGCTGAAGCTGCATGCCAATCATGCAACAGCACATTATAGGAACCAAACTGATGATTTATCTTCATCTTGTTGGTGATGCATTGCCACTGTGGATTGTTGCAAACTTTCGGCATTCATTCAGTTTGCTCCCATTTAACAGAATGACTGCATTTCAACACCAGATTGGTTGATTAATTTATCAATCACCTGACGAAGTAACATTCAACATGTGAAAGATCCAGTAGCCTTAGTCCAACGGTGACTAATTCTGTCCGGAGAAATAACATTACAAAACTATGTACGTTAGAAAGTTTACAGCAGGAGAATGGATTAGCATCAAGTAGTGACATTTACTTAATTCCCCCCTGTACTGAAACATTAGCAGACAGGCAGCACGGTGGCACAGTGGTTGAGTTGCTGCCTTACAGTGCCAGAGACCTGGGTCAATCCTGACTACGGGTGCTGTCTGTACGGAGTTTGTACGTTCTCCCCGTGACCGCGTATGTTTTCCCTGGGTGCTCCGGTTTCCTCCCGTACTCCAAAGGCGTACAGGTTTGTAGGTTAATTAGCTTTGGTAAAAGTTGGAAATTGTCCCTAGTGTGTGCTAGTGTAACAGGGATAGCTGGTCAGCACGGACTCGGTGGGCCGAAGGGCCTGTTTCCGCACTGTATCACTAAACCAATCTAAAGACCAGAGGGCACAGCTTTAAGGTGAGAGAGGTAAAGTTTAAAGGAGATGTGCGGGGAAAGATTTTTTTATACAGAGAATGGTGGGTACCTGGAACATGTTGCAAGTGGAGGCAGGTGGAGACAGGTGGTGCCTGATTTTGCACTGTATCTCTAAATGAAACTAAACGTGGAAACATATTACTAAAGGAAAATACTGTTGATATTGGGAATTTGAGTTAAAAGAATGCTGATAATACTCAGCCAGTCTCAGTATTGAGCCTGTGGAGATCGAAACAGTTAATGTTTCGGATCACTGATCTCTCCTCAGGCCTCAATATGTTTTTGCCATAGGTCATCACTTGGAAAGGATTCAAACCATAATTTGAGCCAAAATAAAAAGCTTACACCTTGATAAGTGAAACAATGGAAAATCTCACAATTACTTGTTTACTGGCACTGATTAGGGAGAGAATGGTTTTGTATTCATTGATTTGGAAGAGTTCAAAGAAATACCATAACTCCAGAAAATATATTTTCCAGTGCTGTCAATCTCTGCTAATTCCTGTATCTCAAACAAACATTTGCAAAACAATTAAAGATTGCAACAGAGATAGCAAAAGTTACAGAAAATTAACTAAGAAGGTTCTGAAAGATAGTAAAATCCATACATTTTTTTCTATGATCAAATTAGGAGTTAAGAAAAGTAGTTGGGAGAAATGTGGGTCACCTAAAACATATGATGAAACCACAAGGGACTGCAGATGCTGGAATCTTGACTATAAAATATAGTGTTAGAGTAACTCAACAAATCAGGCAGCAGGTAATGTTTTGGACTGAAGCTAAGATGTTTTGGACTGAAACTAAGATATTTTTCGACCTGAAGCTTCTTACTCCATTTTTCTGTAGTTTTTGCTATCTGTTTACCAATCTTTGGTTGTTTAGTAAATGTTTGGTTAAGATGAAGAACATCGGCCATGCATTAGCACCACAGATGCAGCCAGGCCCGCTGAGTTACCTCAGCACTTCGTGTTTTGTAAGACGGGAAAGTGGGATAAAATAGAACTAGTGTGAATGGGTGATTGATAACATGGAATAGTGATTGCGGGCTTGAGTTATAGGGAGAGATTGGATGGGCTAGGACTTATTTTTTCCTTTGGAGTGTAGGATGCTGAAGGATTACCTTATTGAGATGTACAAAGATCATGAGGGTCGTAGGTAAGATGAACGCTCATGGTCTTTTTCCCAGGGTGCAGGACTCGTTGCCAGATGTGGTTCAGTCTATTGATTTACTTTGTGTGAATATCCAGGGGACATTTGGTAAAGTCCCCCACAGGAAACTGTAGCGGTGGCGCTACCCTAGCAGCTGCGGTCCGTTTGTCTTTGTGTTTTTGTTGTTTTTTTGTCTTAATTGTAGTGTTTAGATGTGATGTAGTGTTTTTTGTGGTTGTGTACTATGTGTGTGTGGGGGGGGGGAGGAACTGTAAAATTGTAAATTTGTCTCTTCCGAACGGAGACCCGACCTTTGTTTCTGGGCCGTGTCTCCGTTCCCGCTGTGGCCTACCATCGGCCAAACACCTGGAGCTGGTGGCCTCCACCCGGGACCACCTGGGCTCTGGTTCGCAGAGCCCGCGGACTGGACTTACCATCTGCGGAGCTGGCTATCTTCGGAGGCTGCGGGAGCGGCTGCGACTCGTCTTCGGAGGCTTCGGCTCGGGCCGCGTGGAGGCCGACATCGGGAGCTCCGGCAGCGGCAGCGTGTTCGCCCGCCCAGATCGCGGGGCTAGGGTCGGCCGGCCGCGGATATTTCACCGTCCGGCGCGTCCTGAAATAGGCCGCGTGATTTTCTCTGCTCGGCGGGGGCTTCAATGTCGGGAGCCACGACCACCCCGACGTGCAGCGGCAGCGGCAGCGGCAGCGTCTTCGCCCGCCCCGATCGCGGGGCTGGGGTCGGCCCGCTGCGGACCTTTCACAGTCCGGCGCGGCCTGGAACGTGGCAACTTCAACAGCCTGACCGCAGGAGAAGACGGCAGGGGAAGAGAAAATACATTCTGGCCTTCCATCACAGTGAGGAGGGGACTGGAGGAGACTCACTGTGATGGATGTTTCTTTTTTTTTGTTTTTGTGTTGGTTTGTGGTTGTGTAATTGCTTATTTTATTGCTCTTACTGTTGGACTGTTGGTGACGAAATCTCGTCCAAAAGACTTGTTTTTTGGATGACAAATAAAGGTAATTCTGATTCTGATTCTGAATTCTGAACAAGTTCATAGAGTTGATCACATTTCATTGTCCTGGCTGGGAAAGAGGCTGAACATCAGGAGACAGGCTTGAGGCAAAGGAGAGAGCTGGGGGCTTAGAGTTGTGGCAAATTATAAAGTCATAGTCATAGAGTCATGAAGCACAGGAACAGGCCCATTGGCCCAACTTGCCTATGCTGACTGAGATGTACAATCTAGACTGGTTCCACCTACCTGTGTTTGGCCCCTATCCCTCTGAATCTTTCCTATCCATGCGCCCATCCAAATGTATTTTATATGTTGTTATAGTACATGCTTGTGGCTTGAGGCTTAGAGTTGTGATGAAGGATAAATCTTGGAATTTCGATTTGTCAAATTGGAGCATGGAAATTGGGTGGGGTGTGGGGAATGGGATTATATTGCCAGGTCTGACTTGAAAGGAAATGTAATTTCATGAAGGCACGGTGGTTGTGGTTATTGAACTGGGCTTGGAAGTAACCATTGTGTCAAAGAGTCTGAGAAAATCGGTTTCATCAATGCACTGGTGAGGAATGTCTAAATTTCAGATGACTTCAAAATATGGTTATTCAAACTGAAAATAATACAAGGAGGTTGTCAGGACAGGAGGTCTTGAGTGATAAGGAGAGGCTGGATAGGGGGCAGAGGCATAAGGTGAGTGGGAGAGATTTAAGAAGAAACTAAGGGGCACTCTTTTCGTTCAGAGGGTAGTCTTTATGACAGGGGTGAGAAGAAGTAGAATCAAAATAACTATGGGAGTCAAAGGGTTCATAGAAGATATCAGCAGCAAGTCTGTCTCCTGAAATGGAGACAGGGAGTTTCAGGAAAGTTTCAAAGAAGATACAGGTAAATCTGAGGGCCAGATTGAAACTGGCAGCAAAGATAATCGAGTCATAGAGTGATATAGAGTGGAGTGAAACAGGCCCTGATACAGGGTGACATTGACAATTAAATTATCAGTCATAGAGTCATAAAGTGATACAGTGTGGAAACAGGCCCTTCAGCCCAACGCCCACACCAGCCAACATGTCCCAGCTACACTAGTCCCGCCTGCCCGCATTTGACCCGTATCCCTCCAAACCTGTCCTATCCATGTACCTGTCTAACTGTTTATTAAATTTGCCTAAACTTCTGGTAGCTTGTTCCATACACTGTGTGAAAAAATTACCCCTCAGATTCCTATTAAATCTTTTCCCCTTCACCTTAAACCTTTGTCCTCTGGTCCTCGATCACCTAGTCTGGGCAAGAGACTGTGCATCTACTCGATCTATTCCTCTCATGATTTTATGCACCTCTATAAGATCAGATAAGATAAGAAAATAAATTTGATGAGTTCTGCGCGTGCAGGGGAGAGCAGTGATGCAGTTATTGACCTAGCACAGAAAGGGCTGGCATGGTTGGGGTTGTGGGGGTGGTGGAGGGGGTGTGGGGAAGTGTGTGGAGGGGTATGGTGACTAGTTGTAGGTTGGGGGGGTGGGGGGAGGTGATGAGATGGAATCGCCTGGGAACAAGAATCATTCCACATAATCAACAAAACAGGGCTCCCCCTTTCATCTGTAGAAAGTGAGGGGAATCAAAAGTGAAGTTATTGAGGGTTATAGACAATAGGTGCAGGAGTAGGCCATTCAGCCCTTCGAGCCAGCACCGCCATTCAATGTGATCATGGCAGATCATTCTCAATCAGTACCCCGTTCCTGCCTTCTCCCCATACCCCCTGACTCCGCTAACTTTAAGAGCTCTATCTAGCTCTCTCTTGAATGCATTCAGAGAATTGGCCTCCACTGCCTTCTGAGGCAGAGAATTTCACAGATCCACAACTCTCTGACTGAAAAGGTTTTTCCTCATCTCCGTTCTAAATGGCCTGCCCTTTATTCTTAAACTGTGGCCCCTTGTTCTGGACTCCCCCAACATTGGGAACATGTTTCCTGCCTCTAATGTGTCCAACCCCTTGGTTCAATCTGCTTGGTTCCATCTACCCATCGTCCCCCTCCCCATCTGATTCCACCTCTCACCTACCAGCACTTACAGTATCTAATTCCCTACGTGCAGTTTTGCACTGAGAATCTTTTCTGTTCCCTCTCAATCCTGATGTAGGGTCTCAACATAAAACGTCAGTTTAGTTTAGAGATACAGCGTGGAAACTGGCCCTTTGGCCCACAGAGTCCGTACGGACCAACGATCCCACCCCTTAAGAATATACTACACAAAGTACAATTTACATTTATACCAAGCCAATTAACATACAAACCTGTACGTCTTTGGAGTGCGGGGGTGGAAACCGGAGTTCTCAGAGAAAACCCACAAAGGTCACGGGGAGAACGTAAGAACTCTGTACAGACAAGCACCCTTGGCCAGGATCGAACCCGGGTCTCTGGCGCTGTAAGTGCTGTAAGGTCGCAACTCTACCGCTGTGCCACTGTGGCGCCCTTTTTCACCCTTTCATCCAGTTCAGTTTTCGCCTTTTGATCCACAGTTGCTTCTAGAACATGGAACAGTATTGCACAGGAACAGGCCCTTCGGCCCCACAATGCATGTGTCAGACACAATGCCAAAATAAACTAACCTCATCTGCCTACACATGACCCGTACCCCTCCACTCTGTATATCCATGTGGCTATCTAAATGCCTCTGAAACACCACCATTGTATCTTCCTTCACCACCACCCCTTGCAGCGTGTCCAAGAGTTCCTTTATGTAGCAACCTTGCCTGATAACATCTCCTTTACACTTTCCACCTCAGAGCTCTGCCCTCTAGTCCTTGACATTTCCACCCTGAATAAAAGCTTCTGACTATCGACACTATCTGTGCCTCTCATAATTGCATAGACAATAGACAATAGACAATAGGTGCAGGAGTAGGCCATTCAGCCCTTCGAGCCAGCACCGCCATTCAATGCGATCATGGCTGATCACTCTCAATCAGTACCCCGTTCCTGCCTTCTCCCCATACCCCCTCACTCCGTTATCCGCATAGACTTTAATCAGGTTTCCCCTCAACGTCCAATGCTCGAGAGACAACAAGGCAAGTTTGTCCAACCCCTCTTTGTGGCTGATATCCCCTAACCCAGGCAGGATTCTGGTAAACCTCTTCTGCACTCTCTCCAAAGCCTCCACATTCTGCCTGTCATGGGCTGACCAGAGCTGCACACAATACTCTAAACATGGCCAAACTGAGGTCCGAAAAAGTTGCTTGACCAACTGAGTTCTTCCATCGTTCTTTTATGTTGGTGAATGTGCCCAGCATTCCAACAGCTTTTGCTGTGCTAAGGCTTTCTGTGTTAGAAACTAATGGATTAAGCAGTCCAAAAGATTTTCTGTCACTGGTGAAGGTCTCAGGACTTGTGAAAAGATTCAAAATAGTAGAAAATTAAACCTTCCTCACACACTGTGACACTTTCCACCAGTAAAATGAATTCTGAAATAACAATAAAAACTGTGCAGATGGAACTGGGATTTCCTTTTGGTCTTTTCAGTAAATTTTTGCTTCCTTTTGAGGCAGGGAATTGTAGTTGCCATTTCTCCGTTTCCAATCTTCCTTTTTAATCGTGTGTGCTGGCAGGTAACAGTAGATCAAAGTGTTGCCTCACCATGATCTGCTGCCTTCTCATTCATTAATCGGGTTGCAGGTTTTCTTGAAGATGACATTTATCTTTATCTTTAGATCATTATCTTTAGATAAATGTTAGGGCTCAAACATGTTAACACACAAAATGATGCGAGAATGTTTGCTTGGGACTTCATCTCTGAGAGACAGTGAATTTTGAGATGCAATTATTTTGACTTTATGGCAAATTCCTGGTGGGGTGCAATAATTCCCAGCCCTCAAATAATTTTTAATGGGGTAAATATGATCACTGTGCACAATTTTAGCAGCTAGAATACTCCAGTGTGGATATCACAGACACCAACACAACTAAAGTGCATTTGGCTAATCTCAACCCACTGGCCATGATGAATATTTCTGGATTGCAGATGCTGGTTTACAAGAAAAAGACACAAATGTAGGAACAGCTCAGCGGCAGGTGAGGCAGCATCTCTGGTGGGCGTGAGTGGGCGACATTTTGGATTACTGTGCTTACTTTGCCAGGTAAGTATATTGTTTCACTCTCAATAAAACAATGGCCCTATATATATATATTTTTTTTTTTAGAGATACAGCGCGGAAACAGGCCCTTCGGCCCACCGGGTCCGCGCCGCCCAGCGATCCCCGCACACTAACACTAGTCATACACCCACTAGGGACAATTTTTACATTTGCCCAGCCAATTAACCTACATACCTGTACGTCTTTGGAGTGTGGGAGGAAACCAAAGATCTCGGAGAAAACCCATGCAGGTCTTGGGGAGAACGTACAAACTGCGTACAGACGGCGCCCGTAGTCAGGATCGAACCTGAGTCTCCGGCACCACATTCGCTGTAAGGCAGCAACTCTACCGCCGCGCCATATTGTAGAAACAGGGAACTGCAGATACTGGTTAATATATCAAAAGGACACAAATGGTGGAGTAACTCAGCGGATCAGGCAGCATCTCTGGAGAACATGGTTAGGTGACGTTCCGGGTTGAGGCCTTCCTTCAGAAGAAGGGTCCTGGGCCGAAACATGGTTGTAGATGGTGTTCATGGCCAGAGGAGGAAGAAGGGTCAATATTTCACGCAGGCAGAGATGATTTGTTTAGCTTGGCATCATGTTTGGCACCGACATTGTGGGCCAAAGGGCCTGTTTTCTTTACTTTAGACTTTACTTTACTTCAGTTTAGAAATACAGCACAGAAACTGGCCCTTCGGCCACCTAAATGCACTAACACTATCCCACGCACTCAGGACAATTTTGAATTTTACCAAAACCAATTAACCTACAAACCAGTATGGTAAAAGTAATGGACCATTAAGTTGATATGCACCAAACTATTTGTTAATAACTCGCTTTAAAAATGTTTCAAGATCAGAAAATAAAAATAACTTGCTGGAAATCTGAAGTAAAAGTAGAAAATACGGGAAACATTCAGTAGATCGAGTATCATCTGCGGAAAGAGTAGAGTTAACATTTCAAATCAAAGGATTCTGATTGCTAGATTTCACATGCCAGAGATTCTGCCAGATCTAATGAATCTTTCCCCAGTTTTATTTCTGCCTCAATATCAGCTGATGTATTAACATTGTGTTAATGAATGCTGTTGGTTTCATCAAAGTGCTGGGGGAATTCAACGTCAGGCAGCATCTGGGGAGAATGTGGACAGACGTCATCTTGGGTTGGGACCCATCTTCAGACTTAACAAGAAAGCGCAAGAAACATTGTCTGTCCATTCCTTCCCCAGATGCTGCCTGACTTGTTGAGTTCTTCCAGCACTTTCACACAAAGGGTGGTGGGTGCATGGAACGAGCTGCCAGAGGAGGTAGCTGAGGCAGGGACTATTGCAACGTTTAAGAAACAATTAGATTGGATGGGTTTAGAGAGATATAGGCCAAACGCAGGCAAGTGGAACTAGTGTAGATGGGACATGTTGGTCAGTGTGGGCAATTTGGGCCGAAGAGCCTGTTTCCACACAGCATGAGTCCAAGACATTTTGCGTTTTGCTCAAGATGCCCATGTGTCAATATTCACTAACTGCACGCTATTCTGTTCAATAGTAATTATAACTTTTTTATTCTGGTTTCATGTGGCTCTAACCCAAAGGAAATTAACTTCAAAATAAAATTATTGCAATTGGCCTTAAGATCAATCGACTTGGCTTACGGATGCTGAACTACAGTAGCTGAAAAGAAACAGAGGTCCCAATTTTATTTTTGGCAGTTACACCAGTTAGGATGTTCATATTTAAGCTCCTTTGTGAAACTGCATTGAATTTGTAAGCCAAGTTTCAATCATGAAAAATAATCACTTGGATGAAATTTCAAACAGCTTTTAGCACTCAGAAATAGTATCCCGATCTGCACTTACTGGGGGAGTGGAAGAAATTGGTTGCTACTTAAAATAAAAATATACATTTCTGTTCAATCCTAAATTTTATTCAAACTTATTGAATTTTTTTTAGATATACAGCACAGAAGCAGGCCATTCGGCCCACCGATTCTGCACCGACCAGCGATCCCCGCACATTAACACTATCCTACACACACTAGGACAATTTTACATTTATATCAAGCCAATTCACCTTGAGTGTCTTTGGAGTGTGGGAGGAAACCGAAGATCTTAGAGAAAACCCACGTGGTCACAGGGAGAACATACAAACCCCGTACAGACAGCACCCGTTGTCAGGTTCGAACGGGTCTCTGGCGCTGTAAGGCAGCAACTCTATCGCTGCGCCATCCTGCTGTCCTGTTTGTGCGGCTTGCAATGAAAAGTTGCCATTTCTTCATCCTTCATTCAGTAAAAAGTGTTACGCGGATAGGAGGGAGCAATGCAGAAACTTTTACCATACCATCATGTCCCCTCTGTGCTCAGTTTAGTTTAGAGATGCAGAATGAAAACAGGCCACTAGGGTCACTGAATCCAATGCCGACCATCAATCACGCATTTACACTAGTTCTATGGTATCCCACTCTCGCATCCACTCCCGACACATTGTGGCGAGTTTTACAGAGGATAATTAATCTACAAACTCACACGTCCTTTGGATGCAAGATGAAACCGGAGCAGCCAAATGAAGCCCGTATGGTCACAGGGAGAATGTGCTAACTTCACACAGACATCACCTGAGGTCGAGATCAAACCTGCCTCTCTCGCACTGTGAGGCAGCAGTTCAACCAGCAACATTCCCTGACAAACATTTTGTTCTGCTTGGAGGTCAACGTTTTGGGCAGACCAAAGAGAGTTGATGACCTTCCAGCGGCACTTGATGTCCATCTCCGAATGGGTTCCTGGGAACAGTCCGTATATCAGAGAGCCCTCTGTTATGTTGCTGTTCGGTATGAACCATGACAAGGAACTTTACATCTCTTTGCAACTCCACACTCTGCGAAGAGGTGGGCAACCGTCTCCTCTCCATAGCAGCCATCCCTGGGGCAGCATGCTCTGGTAGTGAAGTTCCGACGGTGCAGGAAAGATCTGACTAGGAGGGCTCCCCTCACCTCCAGCCAAGCCGGGTCGAAGCTCCTACGGCTTGGAGCTCCTGAAGTCGGTCCCTAACCAGAGACCACGAGCTCCACGATGGTAAAGCCCGCAGGCTCCCACGGTTGGAGCTCCCAAAGTCTGTCTCCAGCAAAGGCCGCCAACTCCTCGATGTTAGGCCGCCGTGCGGATGGAGATACGATACGGAAAAAATTGCATCTCCGTCGAGGTAAGAGATTTAAAACGTTTCCCCCAACCCCCCCTCGCCACCCCCCACATGAAACAATCTAAAGAACACTAAAACATACATTTAACACATACTAAAGAAACAACAGACAGACTGTTGGTGAGGCAGCCATTGCTGGCGCCACCCGGTGGTTCAATAGATACATATATTATTATAGATACGTGTTTTGTGGTCAGTGTAGGCTTGATGGGCTGAAGGGCCTGCTTCCTTGCTGTGTGAACTGATGACTCTAAATATGATTTTATAACAATAAAATTTAAGTTATATTTTGTCAGAAGATAGACTCAAAAAGCTGGAGTAAATCAGTGGGTCAGGCAGCATCTCTGGAGAAAAGGAATTGGTGACATTTCGAGTCGAGACCTTTCTATTTTGTCAGCATTGAAACTAATTTATCTTCCCACTTTTGCATTCTACTTCATTTTGAAGATTCCCAATTGATTAATTAGTTGGAGGATTCAACGCGTCCACAATTCAATTACAAAACAATCCTCTGTGTTTTTTGGGCAGACACTCCTGTCAGACAAAGCACTCCAATCAGACAAATCAGACAGCCTAATGCGTAAGGAGATTGAATGAAAAGCCTCCATTTGTACCTTAAGTGGACTTACCTAACACAGACTGGCAGAGATAAATGAGATAGATGCTGCATTCTTGAGTGGATGAACCAAATTTTTATCAGAGGCAAATAAATAAAATCTTTCAACAAAAACATTTCATTATTTACTGACCAGGTGACATGGAGGCGCAGCAGTAGAGTCGTTGCCTCACAGCGCTAGAGACCCGGGTTAGATCCTGACTACAAGTGCTTGACTGTACAGAGTTTGTACGTTCTCCCCGTGACCTGCGTGGGTTTTCTCAGAGTGCTTCGGCTTCCTCCCCCACTCCAAAGACATACAGGTTTGTAGATTCATTTGGTTGGTAGAATTGTAAACTGTCCCCAGTGTGTGTGTTGGAGAGCGTTAGTGTGCGGGGATCGCTGGTTGGCATGGACTTGGTGAGCCGGAGAACCTGTTTCCACTCTGCAACTCTAAACTAAATAACAACATTCAGAGTGGATGAAATATGTTCCTAATATTAGATTCAAAGTGTTAGTTATTCTTTAGAGCTTATACCTCAAGCAGGTTCCTACTGAATAAAAATCATGTGCTTCCAATATATTGTCACAAGCCTCTCCCGGTATAATATGTACTGCTGTCTCCAGCAGTTTCTGAGTTTTGCCACCTGTGGTGCTGGCCTATCTAGCCATTTTCTCCAGATTAAGACAGGTAAACAGAGAGAACTCAACAGCTGAGAGAGATCCTACAATGCAGAGTGAGTTGCAAGAAACAGATAGCTCTCAGGTGATATCTCCCTTAGACCACTTGTGGACGTCAAAGATTGGAGAACAGCTTTGATTGTCAGAGATGTTCAAAAACTACTTAAATATAGCACACTGGCGCAGTTGGTAGAGCAGCTGCTTCACAGCGCCAGAGACCCGGGTCTGATCCTGACCTTGGGTGCGGTCTGTGCAGAGTTTACACGGTCACCTGGTGACCACGTGGGTTTCCTACGGGTGCTCTGGTTTCCTCCCATCTCACAAAGACGTGCGGGTTTGTAGGTTTATTGGTCTCTGTAAATTGACCTTAATGTGTAGCCTGTGAATGTGAATAACGTACAGCGTGTGCATCCCTCATGAGAAAGTGGGAGAACATAGAACTAGTGTGAACGGGTGTTCGATGGTTGTTGTGGATTCGGTGGGCCAATGGCCCGTTTTCAATTCTGTATCTCTCAACTAAACTAAATTTCACAACTGAACTAAATAAATTCAATTAAATAAAACTACTAAACTACTAAACTACTAAACAATCTAAAGTTAAATGTAATTGAAAAACAGCTTAAAATGCAGGTAAATTATTAAAACTTTAAAATGGAGTAAAGGGGCTGTCTCAGTTGGGCGATTTTAAGGCGACTGCCGGTGACTAGGCTGTCGTTGAACGTTTGCCGGGGTGTCGCGGGCATGATCGTGAGGAGTCTTCAGTGAATCGTAGCGGATCTCGGCGCGGCGCGTAAAAATTTCCTGCTATAAATTTCTCGGCGACGGCTGGCTTGTCGCCAGGTTTCGTAGCTTATTGCGGGCGCTGTCGCATGCTGTCCCCAGGTTTGCTAGGTTGTCGCAGATGCATTTAGAAGCACGTAAAATTAAATTAAGAAAAAGGCATTTGAAGATACCAGAAGATAGTTTTAGTTTAACCAATTTATTTACCGTCAGGACATTTGACAGGTAGATTGGAGGCGACAGTTTGACGGTCAGGTAAGCGTGGGAATTTCTCGATGTTTCCGAAGACGGTGTAATCTCTCAGCCAGGTGATAGTTTCACAAAAAAAAGTAACTTGTATCGACCTGACTCGGCATTGTCGTGGTCATTGTCGTAGGGTAAAATAAAATTTTGGCGATCTGCTACGACTTTGACCGTCGTCGGTAGTCTCCTTGAAAATCACGTAACTGGGACAAGCACTTAAGATGAGATTGCCATGTACCTGTACTTCCCTTCTTCCACAGTACGTGACCCACTGCCAAAGAATAGGATTGCCAGTTTTGCATCAGCACTGGTGCCAGATGCAATGTGTGTCTGGCCCCCCGCTCCAACGCATCATTGTGCTTAATGAGTTGAGCAATCTTTGGCCATCAATCCCCACTCTTCAACTGGCACTCAAAAACTCCAATGAGACTGAAGATTGGCTTCCAGTAAGCCACCACTACTCCACCCCAGGAGCCTCAGGCAGATGTATATACGGCAACCACGTGAATAAAAAAATATTACACTAGGGCGGCAGGTGGCACAGTGGTAGAGTTATAACATATAACATATAACAACTACAGCATGGAAACAGGCCTGTCCGGCCCTACCAGTCCACGCCGACCATTCTCCCTGACCTAGTCTCATCTACCTGCACTCAGACCATAACCCTCTAATCCCCTCTTATCCATATACCTATCCAATTTACTCTTAAATAATAAAATCGAGCCAGCCTCCACCACTTCCACCGGAAGCCCATTCCATACAGCCACAACCCTCTGAGTAAAGAAGTTCCCCCTCATGTTACCCCTAAACCTTTGTCCCTCAATTCTGAAGCTACGTCCCCTTGTTGGAATCTTCCCCACTCTCAAAGGGAAAAGCCTACCCACGTCAACTCTGTCCGTCCCTCTCAAAATTTTAAAAACCTCTATCAAGTCCCCCCTCAACCTTCTACGCTCCAAAGAATAAAGACCCAACCTGTTCAACCTCTCTCTGTAGCCTAAGTGCTGAAACCCAGGCAACATTCTAGTAAATCTCCTCTGTACCCTCTCCATTTTGTCGACATCCTTCCTATAATTTGGCGACCAGAACTGCACACCATACTCCAGATTTGGCCTCACCAATGCCCTGTACAATTTCAACATTACATCCCAACTTCTATACTCGATGCTCTGATTTATAAAGGCAAGCATACCAAACGCCTTCTTCACCACCCTATCCACATGAGATTCCACCTTCAGGGAACAATGCACAGTTATTCCCAGATCCCTCTGTTCCACTGCATTCCTCAATTCCCTACCATTTACCCTGTACGTCCTATTTTGATTTGTCCTACCAAAATGCAGCACCTCACACTTATCAGCATTAAACTCCATCTGCCATCTTTCAGCCCACCCTTCCAAAAGGCCCAAGTCTCTCTGTAGACTTTGAAAATCTACCTCACTATCAACTACTCCACCTATCTTAGTATCATCTGCATATTTACTAATCCAATTTGCCACACCATCATCCAGATCATTAATGTAAATGACAAACAACAGTGGACCCAACACAGATCCTTGGGGCACTCCACTAGACACTGGCCTCCAACCTGACATACAATTGTCAACCATTACCCTCTGGTATCTCCCATTCAGCCATTGTTGAATCCATCTTGCAACCTCCCTATTAATACCCAACGATTTAACCTTCTTAATCAACCTTCCATGTGGAACCTTGTCAAATGCCTTACTGAAGTCCATATAGACAACATCCACAGCCTTGCCCTTATCAATTTCCCTGGTAACCTCTTCAAAAAATTCAAGAAGTTTAGTCAAACATGACCTTCCAGGCACAAATCCATGTTGACTGTTTCTAATCAGGCCATGATTATCCAAATAATTATATATATTGTCCCTAAGTATCTTTTCCATTAATTTTCCCACCACAGACGTCAAACTAATAGGTCTATAATTGCTAGGTTTACTTTTAGAACCTTTTTTAAACAAAGGCACAACATGCGCAATGCGCCAATCTTCCGGCACCATCCCTGTTTCTAATGACGTTTGAAATATTTCCGTCATAGCCCCTGCTATTTCTGCACTAACTTCCCTCAATGTCCTAGGGAATATCCTATCAGGACCTGGAGACTTATCCACTTTTATATTCTTCAAAAGTGTCCGTACCTCCTCTTCTTTAATCCTCCTAATTTCCATCACTACTCTACTTGTTTCGCTTACCTCACATAATTCAATATCCTTCTCCTCGGTAAATACCGAAGAAAAGAAATTGTTTAATATCTCCCCCATTTCTTCCGGCTCAGCACATAGCTGTCCACTCTGACTCTCTAATGGACCAATTTTATCCCTCACTATCCTTTTGCTATTTACATATCTGTAGAACCCCTTGGGGTTTACTTTTACATTACTTGCCAAAGCAGCCTCATATCTTTTTTTCGCTTTTCTAATTTCCTTTTTAAGATTCCTTTTACATTCTTTATATTCCTCAAGAACCTCATTTACTCCCTGCCGCTTATATTTATTGTATATCTCCCTCTTTTTCCGAACCAAGTGTCCAATTTCCCTGGAAAACCACGGCTCTTTCAAATTATTATTCTTTCCTTTCCACCGAACAGGGACATAAAGACTCTGTACTCTCAAAATTTCACCTTTAAATATCCTCCATTTCTCTATTATATCCTTTTCATAAAACAACAATTTCCATTTCACTCCTTTTAAATCCTTTCTCATCTCCTCAAAATGAGCCTTTCTCCAATCCAAAATCTCAACCCTTGGTCCAGATTTGACCTTCTCCATAATGATATTGAAACTAATGGCATTATGCTCACTAGACCCAAAGTGCTCCTCAACACATACCTCCGTCACCTGACCCATCTCATTTCCTAACAGGAGGTCCAACACTGCCCCTTCTCTGGTAGGCACCTCTACGTATTGCTGCAAAAAACTATCCTGCACACATTTTACAAACTCCAAACCATCCAGCCCTTTAACAGAATGTGATTCCCAGTCTATATACGGAAAATTGAAATCACCCACAATCACCACTCTGTGCTTACTACTAATATCTGCTATCTCCTTACATATTTGCTCTTCCAATTCTCGTTCCCTATTTGGCGGTCTATAATACACCCCTATAAGTGTTGCTAAACCTTTCTCATTTCTGAGTTCCACCCAAACAGCCTCCTTAATCGAGCCTTCTAGTCTGTCCTGCCAAAGCACTGCTGTGATATCCTCCCTGACAAGCAATGCAACACCCCCACCTCTTGCCCCTCCGATTCTATCACATCTGAAACAATGAAATCCTGGAATATTTAATTGCCAATCGCAACCCTCCTGCAACCATGTTTCACTGATCGCCACAACATCATACTTCCAGATGTCAATCCAGGCTCTAAGCTCATCCACCTTTCTTACAATGCTCCTAGCAGTTGCTGCCTTGTACGTTCTCCCCGTGACCTGCATGGGTTTTCTCTGAGATCTTTGGTTTCCTCCCATACTCCAAAGATAGGTTAAGAAAATAACTGCAGATGCTGGTACAAATCGAAGGTATTTATTCACAAAATGCTGGAGTAACTCAGCAGGTCAGGCAGCATCTCGGGAGAGAAGGAATGGGTGACGTTTCGGGTGAAGAAGGGTCTCGACCCGAAACGTCACCCATTCCTTCTCTCCCGAGATGCTGCCTGACCTGCTGAGTTACTCCAGCATTTTGTGAATAAATACCAGGTTTATAGGTTAATTGACTTGGTCAATGTAAAAATTGTTCGTGTTCATATGCAGGGAATACTGGTCGGGGCAGACCCGGTGGGACGAAGGGCCTGTTTCCACGCTGTATCTCTAAACCAAGCTGGACTCTTAATCTTTAGAAGAAAGTTACCTTCGCCAGGCACATTATTTAAATAAATAAAGACTAGTGGGCGGCACAGTGGTGCAGCGGTAGAGTTGCTGCCTTACAGTGCTAGTGACCCAGGTTCGATCCTGACTATGGGAGCTGTCTGTACAGAGTTTGTTTGTTCTCCCTGAGACCACATGGGTTTTCTCCAGGTGTTCTGGTTTCCTCCCACACCTGAAAGACGTATAGGTTTGTAGATTCATTGGTTTCGGTAAAATTGTAAATTGTCCCTAGTGTGTAGGATAGTGCTAGTGTGTGGGGATTGCTGGTCGGTGCAGACTCGGTGGGGCCGAAGGGCCTGTTTCTGCTCCATATCTATAAGTTTAAATTGCTTCCCTCTGGTGTACCTTATTGCATTTGTTTACCAGAATCCAGAATATACAGTTCCATTTATTTTGTTACATATCTTACATTTTACATTTTATTTCTGAGGTTGGTTAGGAGGGGGTGTGTGGTGAAACAAGTTGTTTAAAAAAAGCAAATGTACACAATAGTTCACAAATTGCAATTCGAGGAGATGAATTGCGCAACAATTTCTCAGTTATTGTGGCAACTGGAAAGTTATAAAGCTGGATTTGTATATTTTGATTGTGGAATGATTTGCTGGCTGTGTTAAGACTGCCATTAAACCAGACCTTTGTTGGAAATAGTTACCTTCTCCTGGGATAAATGAGGAATGGAGGATGGCTGAATGCCCTAAAGTCAGTCAAAGCCCAATTGATAAGACTGGATTCGTTTCATCTAAAGACAATTTATTCTGCAGTAGACATTGATGCAACCAGACATCCTTAATTTAACTGTAAACAGGGGAGCAGTGTTGCTGGAGCTCATCGGAGCCTCAATCCGGCACCTCTGTGAAAAAAAAGCCAAAATAAACAGCGGAGAATTTTAACCAGCGGGGAATTTTAACCAGCGGGGAATTTAACAGCAGCCGCTCCTGCACCAGTGACAGTTCCGGCACCTAAAAAATTACCACTGCGACACTGCAACAATGTCGTTTTATCTCCTACTAAATTGGCACAGTCTGTGCATCATCAGTTTCAAAGAGAAATGCAAGTTGTCAGTCATCATATTGATGGCTCAGAATGCAAAATAACATCAGCCACAGGACACACAGTGTCCAGTGCAAAGTACAGAGGGAGTTATCCAGAGGAAACAGTGGAGGCAGGTGTAGCGGCAGCTTTAGTCTTCCCCATAAAGCCCCCAAGCTTACCCTTTTGACGAAGGAACGGGAGCGATATATCTTCCACGCAGATAACAACAGAAAGCACTTCACCACGTTACAATTAGTTAGTCGTTTATTGAAGCAATAATACAAAGATTGGCATATCCACTGTATCAATCTGCTTGTTAATCTGGTAAGATCTTATTATCTTACTCTCATTCCTTTGTGACCTGTTACTGCTAAGACCCTATATCTCAGCAGGCTTCCATCGTATAGCTATTAAACCCTGTGTTCAGTAGACTCCTCGTTGTCACACTGAAGCATTACGTCAGTGCTGGGCAAATTATACTCATGATCTGACCCCGCCCATGGCACCTCCCAGCCCATCTACGTAAACTCCAACATTCATCTCAGGACAATCCCCTGGTGTACAAAAATAATACAGCAGAATACAAAGAATATAGTAAGATGCAAAATAACTAATAAAAGCAAAATGGCTCCTACACATCGGCCCCTAGTTGTTCTAAGTGTATAACGCAACATTTACTAATAAACATTAAAAGGAGCCATAAAAACTTCATACATAATCAAAAAACGCACTATATATTGACATCTAATCTACTATAGTGATTCTTTAATCTTTAAGGCCACCAGCCCTTTCTGTACTCAGGTATCAGCTTCCAAGAGCAGACATATCTTCGTTATCTGTCTTTCCAAGATGTTGCTCTTAGTCTGAAGTCGAACAGTACACATTAAACCTTATGCATCTGGTACAGTCTCCAATATTCTGCCCATTAGACAGAATCTTCTTCAGTCTTCTTCTCTTCCAGCTTAAGAAGCGGTCTGCTGTCAATCCTCTTGATGCTTGCCCTGCAGGATTTTCCTTTGTGCTAACATATCTCCATTGTGATACATCAGTAGCATCCCTTACGAAGGAGATTCTGTTTGTTACAAATATTTGAAAGCGTTTGGTTTCGTTGTTGATGTACTTAAGCACCATTGTGCTATCGGTGCAGAAGATGGATTTGTCCAGTTGAAGCTGTAATTCTTTTTGCAGCATTGTGTCAACTCTAGATTTTCCCATTGTGAAGTCGTGGTTGTATTGTTTGACCAAAAGCTCCTCTTGGCTTGCAATGGATATTCGATTGACAGCAGAGGCAGGGCAGCCATTCCCATCCCTGCTGTCGTGTTCTCTTCTCAGTTCACCATCTAGGGTAGTTCCGTTTGTAACAAATATTTCTGGATGGTCAGCTTCAGTTTCGCTGGTGATGGATTCATTTAGTTTTCCACCATCGACAAAAACTGTAGAGTTCTCTGTGGAACTAGTTCTTTCAGCAATTACTTTTGTTGAAACGTCTTCAAGTGTGCTGGGTTTTCTGGTGCAGGATCTCCTGAAGTTTCCAGTTCTATCATTTCTTGACACGATCTTCTGGTGCTATTTACGTGTTGGTCTCAGTCATCTCTGTGTACAGACAAGTGTTTTCAGGACCAGATTCTCCATCCAATGGATCAGCTTGGACTGCTTTGGAGGAGATGCAGGTTTCATCACCGGCCCCAATATGCCCACACATGTAAGATGGGGGAACATCTGGCTTTTCCTCACTCGCACCTGGCTTTTCCTTCTGTTCTGGTTTCTTTACCTTGTCCCTTTGTTCGATATGAAATATTTCAGGATGATCTTCTTGCACTTGTGATTCTACAGGTTCTGTAGTCGTTGCCAAACTGCTTTTGGCTATTTGCAGCTTTTCTCTTGCCTTAGCAAAGGTAGGGCCTTTGATAGTTCCTCTTTTCAAATAAGAGTTCATCCCATCAGCTACTGTCGAGCTGTATCTTGATTTCCTAGCTTTAAGTACATTGAGTCTTGTCTTGGCTGCTGCTATTGCAGCATCTAGTTCCAATCGTTCCTTCCGTCTTCTCAGCTGTTCCTTCTGGCTCTCCCATTCGAGCTCCATTTACAATTGTCTTCTCTTCCCGTCGAGCTCCATTTCCAGTTGACTTCTCTTGTGTTCAACTGACAATTATTTGTTTTTCAATTGTACATCTCATTTCTTCTGTTCTTCCTTTTTTCTCAGTTGTTCTTTTTCCTCTTCCAATTGTTTTCTGTTCCGTTCCTTTTGCATTTCTTCTTCCTGTTCCTCAATCTCATGCTTGTCTTCCATGAAGGCAGCCTGTTCTGCAGGAGCGGCCAGGTCTGCCTTAGCCTTCACACGCGCAGAGTGCGTCCAAGATGCACGAGATGAAGAACGAGATTTGAAGATCAATTTAGAGTTTGAGACATTTGAAGCACTCCAATGATATCTAAGTTTACACGACTCTGTTGTGTAGCACTCAGCAATGGAGTGTGTAGTTTGATGTCCATCTTTAGTACCTTGTGTAAACCCGATAAAAGTTTCCACTGTTTGGTGAATCCACTGATTTTCCTTTTCGAGCTCATCTTCAGGCAGTGGTAACTTTACCAGTGCTTCATATTCTTCATTGATCATTTCTATGAACTTAGTGTAGGGGAGGGTCTCGACCCGAAACATCACCCATTCCCTCTCTCCTAGATGCTGCCTGACCTGCTGAGTTACTCCAGCATTTTGTGATAATTTCTATTAACTTGGTAGCTTGTTTATATCTTGAATTTTTCTGGTTTTCTTCTTCAATCTCACGCTGGCTTTTCAGGGTGGCAACCCACTCCAAGATGTAAGAGAACCTTGAAGTTTCACCTATTGAAGAAAAACCATATCCCTTTGGGAATCCATTCTGATGGCGCCACCTGCTGGCCGAGTATCAGAATTACATACAAGCATACTTGTACGTCAATATCCCTTTAAGACGTATTGACACAAAGACATATCTTGGGAATTCTAAACAAGCTGATAACTTGCATTGCTCATGGTCATTTCTTTGTTCTCAGCATTTTTCAGTCGTAGTTTTCTTGCACAACTTCTGAAAAACAGCTTTCCTATAAAGTTTAATGCTTAAGGCTTTCGAAGCTTTCCTCATTCCGAAGTCAGATTTACGCAGAAAATTACTCTTAAATTCTCTCGCTGAGGATAGCTCTTGATCTATTCACTCCGGCTGAGGTAACAACCGAAAACTCTTCATGATGTTACAGTTAGTTAGTCGTTTATGGAAGCAATAATACAAAGATTGGCATATCTACTGTATCAATCTGTTTGTTAATCTGGTAAGATCTTATTATCTTATCCTTGTTCCTTCGCGACTTGTTACTGCTAAGACCCGGTATCTCAGCAGGCTTCCTTCGTATAGCTGCTAAACCCTGTGTTCAGTAGACTCCTCGTTGTCACACTGAAGCATTATGTCAGTGCTGGCAAAATTATACTCATAATCTGACCCCGCCCATGGCACCTCCCAGTCCATATACGTAAACTCCAAAATTCATCTCAGGACAATCCCCTGGTGTACAAAAATAATATAGCAGGATACAAAGAATATAATAATATGCAAAATAACTAATAAACGCAAAGTGGCTCCTGCAGCAGGTATCGTAACAACATATAAAATACATTTAAACAGGTACATGGGTAGAACATAAAGCATTGGACATTACAGCACAGAAACTGGCCCTTCAACCTACAATGTCTGTGCCAAGTTAAACTAATTTCCTCTGCCTGTACATAGAGTCCTAGAGTCATAGAGTGATACAGTGTGGAAGCAGGCACTCCGGCCCAACTTGCCCACACTGGCCAACATGTCCCAGCTACACCAGTCCCACCTTCCCACATTTGGTCCAAACCCCTCCAAACCTGTCCTATCCATGTACCTGTCTAACTGTTTCTTAAATATTGGGATAGTTCCTGCCAGAACTACCCCCTCTGGAAGCTTGTTCCATACACCCACCACCCTTTGTGTGAAAAAGTTACCCTTCAGATTCCTATTAAATCTTTTCCCCTTCACCTTAAACCTAGGTCCTCTGGTCCTTGATTCACCTGCTCTGGGCAAGAGACTCTGTGCATCTACCCGATCAATTCCTCTCATGATTTGAAACACCTCTATAAGATCAACCCTCATCCTCCTGCGCTCCATGGAATAGAGTCTCAGCCTATTTAACCTTTCCCTATAGCTCAGATCCACGATCCATATCCTTCCATCCCCTGCATATCAATGCCTCTTGAACACCACTCATATCTGCCATCACCATCAGCCTTAGTGGCGCATTCCAAGCACCCACCACTCTCTGTGTGAAAAACAAATTGCCCCGCACTTTTAAACTTTACAACAGCACAAAGATTGTGTTGAGAGTGAGATCATGTACAGTCATGTGAACTTCATTATAGAAAGTACTTAGATCATGTAAGCCATACGTTTCATCAAATGGTTCAAGGTTTAGAAATTATGATCTTGGGAACAAACTTTGAAAGAGGGACCATAATCATGAAGGCGAAACAAAAACAAAGAATGATTTCAGAGAGGTTTTTAACATGCTGAATCTTTCTAATCAGCTGAATGATTGAAGACTACTTCATCTGGTTGGGAGTCAACAACAATGCTTTGTCCATTAAAAATTGTCATAGAAAAATGGAAAGAGCATCTGGGGTGTATGTTGCAGAGAACTGTTGGGGCACAAAGTCTACTACAGGGAGTAACCGAGACATAAATTAAAAAAACATTTAAGATCATCTGAGACAAAATAAAATGCAGGGCTCTGGTGGTAAAGTTGAGCATTGGGAGTGTTTTTAATTTTTTTCTCATAAAATGCCAGATCTGAAAAATTGGTCCAAATGGACTTGTGTGTAGTAGACCTCCATTGTTCTGCTGCATTTAGACGTCACATTATGTATAAGTGCTCTTTGAAATCCTCTGGGCCTTGTGCACGTTTTTTTTAAAACTTCCTTTCCCCTCTTAGGATTAACAAAGGGCCAGCTGTTTCTGAAGATCATTATCATTACTAAAATGCAGCAGTATTTTACATGCATTTTTACTGGAAATTGAGTAATCTTAATGAGGATAAGTCGTTGTGCGCCCAGTGTGGGAACAGTTGTGCAGGGCGCGTTACAAGACATGCAGCACTTTGAAGTGTGCAGAAAGGAACAGCAGATGCTGGTTTCAACCAAAGATAGACACCAAAAGCTGGAGTAACTCTGCGGGTCAGACAGCATCTCTGGAGAGAAGGAATGGGTGACGATTCGGGACGAGACCCTTCTCCAGACTGAAGATGCTGCCTGTCCTACTGAGTTACTCCAGCTTTTTGTGTCTATCTTCAGCATTTTGAAGTGGTGGCTTCAGGACCCTGCCTATCAGTGGTGGTGTGTTCACTGTGGAAAATGCATCAAGGTGAGCTGTACTAGATGGAGACAGACACAAAAAGCTGGAGTAACTCAGCAGGTCAGACAGCATCTCTGGAGAAAACGAAAGGGTGACGTTTCGGGTCGAGACCCTTCTTCAAACTCTCCACCCGAAACGTCACCCATTCCTTTTCTCCAGAGATGCTGCCTGACCCGCTGAGTTACCCCAGCTTTTTGAGTCTATCTTCGGTTTAAACCAGCATCTGCAGTTCCTTCCTACACATTTTGTGTACTAGATTGAGTGTCGCTTTGATGATTCTGAAGGCTTACTTTATAAAAGGTTGCATTTTCCAGTAATATAACCTGTTTGGTTAAGTGCAAAGGGTTCTTGGAAGGCTACTGTTTAAGTGAAGACTATTGAAGTATACTTGCACGTTATAGAAAGTAGCTCAAGATCATGGAAAGCAGACCAATGGTTCAAGGTTCAGATGTTACTACCATGGGAACAAACATGAAAAACTGGGAAATTGGTGTGATATCAGCAAGCAATGTGATTAATAATGACATCAATGGAACAAGAAGACATTCTTACCATGTGATAAGAAAGAGGAGTCAAGATGGAGTAACAAAGAACTGCAGATGCTGGTTTATACCAAAGACAGACACTAAATGCTGCTGCAGTAACTCAGCAGATCAGGCAGCATCTTTGGAGAAAATGGACAGGTGATGTTTCAGGTTGGGACCGAAGAAGGGTCCTGACCCGAAACATCGCCTATCCGTTTTCTCCAGAGATGCTGCCTTACCCCCTCCCTGAGTTACACCAGAATTTTGTGTCTATATTTGACAAGAAAGGGGAATTATAATCGGTACAAGGCAATTATCATAGCTCGAGGATAAAATTCTGCCTTCAGAAAAGATGCACATGGTCCAGATGACTTTCGCTAGAGCATCAACTACTTTCCATTCTCTCTGAAGGTAGAATTTATGCTGATCGCACCAGTGTTCAGCTCCATAAGCAATTCTTCAGACAAAGAAACAGCTCTTTGCGTGGAAGGATTTGGACAACAACCATGTTTCAGCTGATGAAGCTAGAAACATTCACACCATCCAGGTGCTAGAACTCACCATCTCCAACAGCGGAGATTCTGATCACTTGTTCATGACATTCAATGACTACTCTAATATTTGATATTAGCTGTGCCGTCTACCATTTGATATTTGCTCTACATATTCCCCAAACAGGAGGAATGTACTGTCAACGTACACATATACAAGATGTGTGCTCCTGTCATGCATGAGCTCATTTGCCAATCCTGATACTTCGAGGGAGCAAGAGACTGCATGAACGTAAATGTCTACTTTGGGATCTGGACTCACAAACACAGTGATAGTCACATTGAGGGTTGATTAAAAAGGAGCCATTGTAGACTAGTCTTTGCTGTTTGCATCTGGAGGAAGTCATGGATACATGGTGTATGAAGGGCAGCACAGAATGTCCTGTGACTGCATCATATCTACGCACCTGACCTCACGGTGCAATGCAATTATTTGCCAGAAATGCAAGCAGGGAGGCCACCAGACCAATAACTGCAAGGAAACTAAGTGCTGTGAGTTTTGTTTAGTTTTAGTTTAGAGATACAGCAAGGAAGCAGGCCGTTCAGCCCACCGAGACTGCATCGACCTCTCCATTTTCTGCCTGACCCCCTCCCTGAGTTACACCAGAATTTTGTGTCTGTATTTGACAACAAAGGGGAATTGTAATCGGTACAAGGCAATTATCATAGCTCTAGGATAAAATTCTGCCTTCAGAAAAGATGCACATGGTCCAGATGACCGCGATCCCCGCACACTAACACCATCCTACACTCACTAGGGACAATTTACAATGATACCAACGCAATTCACCTACAGACCTGTACGTCTTTGGAGCGTGGGAGGAAACCGAAGATCTCGGAGAAAACCCACACAGGTCATGGGGAGAACACACAAACTCTGCACAGACAAGCACTCGTAGTCAGGATAGAATCCATGTAAGGCAATAGTTCTACCACTACACCACCGTGCCACAGTTGTATGAGGAAACAGGCCACCTCTGTAGTGCCAGTGACAAATGTGCCTGTACCTACAGATGGGCAATAAGAGGGAGAGGTGGTAACAAACCTTGGGGAATGCAAACATCTTCTCTCTCCCTTTGTATATAATGAACGTTTTTAGTTGTTTGTTATGGGCTTGATGGAGTATTATGTCTGCATATCTGTTGTGCTGCTGCAAGTAAGAATTTCGATTTTTCATTTTGGGACATATGACAGTAAAACACTCTTGACTTTCTTGACTCTTGAAGAGAGACAGTTTGGGAGTTTCCTAAAACCCCTCGACTCTGATCCATTGACTCACTTTCCTCCTTTGATAAACTACTCAATCCTGTCTCTTTGACTGTTTTTTTTTACTCATCCCAGGTATATGCTGTTGTACCCTGGCATTAAATCTTTCTTGCCGGCTCTCTCGTGATTTCACTTACAGAACGTTGCTTGGTTAACGTTGCTACGTTAAAAAGAAAGCCTTTCATTATTAATATGGTTGAAAGCCTGGGTAGTCATCAGAACCAATCATTTATTACATCCTTATGTTGCAATTTGGACAAATAGTATCATTATTTGGACAATTCTGATCACTGCAAGCGGAACTGTTGTCTAGAAAATAAATGTAGATGCTTCAATGTGCATTGAAATTCTTGTATTGAGCATTTGACTTGATTGATGATGAGTGATGCAAGTTGTTGGCCTGGTGCTAATTGAGTTGCAGCCTCTTGTTAACAGTGACAGCTTTAAAAACGGCTTTGAATTTGTTCTCTATGGTAAGCCGGTTAAGGACCTGTGAGGCATAATTATTATTTTCAGCATCTTACTTTTAGGTTTAGTTTTAGAATACAGCACGAAAACAAGCCCTTCGGCCCACTGAGTCTGCACCGACCAGCGATCCCCACACATTAACACTATCCTACACACACTAGGAACAATTTACATTTATGCCAAGCCATTTAGCCTGCAAACGTGTACATCTTTGGAGTGTGGGAGGAAACTGAAGATCTTGGAGAAAACCCATGCGGTCACAAGGAGAACGAACAAACTCCGTACAGTCAGCACCTGTAGTCAAGATCGAACCCGGGTCTCCAGCGCTACAAGGATGTTTTGGGAGGGGCATTAATAATAAATAAGAGTATAATAGATAATGGCTCCAGTCTGTTAGATGATAGTCAGCTCCACTAAAGAGAACTGTATTCAGCTTCACATGCTTCTTCGAGTCAGCGAAACAGGCCATTTGGACCAATTCGTCCATGTTAACCAAGTTTCCCCATCTAAACTAGTCCCATTTGCCAGCGTTTGGGACCTTTCCTATCCATATGGACCTTTCCTATCCATATGGACCTTTCCTATCCATATGGACCTTTCCTATCCATATGGACCTTTCCTATCCATATGGACCTTTCCTATCCATATGGACCTTTCCTATCCATATGGACCTTTCCTATCCATATGGACCTTTCCTATCCATATGGACCTTTCCTATCCATATGGACCTTTCCTATCCATATGCTTGTCCAAGTGTCTTTTAAATGTTGTTATAGTACATGCTTCAACTCCCTCCTCTGGCAGCTTGTTCCATATACCCATTACCTTCCGAGTAAAAGTTGCTCCTTACGTTCATGTTAAATATAGGGGGCTTAGCGGCACAGTTGGTAGAGCTGTTGCCTCACAGCACCGGAGACGCGGGTTCAATCCTGACCTCAGGTGCTGTCTGTGTTTGCATGCTACCCCCATGCCATGTGGATTTCCTCTGGATTGTTCCAGTTTCCTCCCATATCCCAAAGATGTGTGGGTTTGTAGGTTAATTGCCCCTCGTGTGTTGGGAGTGGATGCAAAAGTGGGATAACATAGAAGTAGTGTGATTGAGTGATCGTAGGAACAAAAAAAGAAGATGCTGGTTTAAATTGAAGGTAGGCACAAAATGCTGGAGTATCTCAGCGGGTCAGGCAGCATCTCGGGAGAGAAGGAATGGGTGACGTTTCGGGTCGAGACCCTTCTTCAGACTGATGGTTGGCATGGACTTGGTGGGCTGAAGGGCCTGGTTCCATGCTGTATCAAACTAAACTAAACTAAATCTTGTGCCTCTCGCCTTAAACCTATGTCCACTGGTTCTTGATTCCCCCAACCCTGGGTAAAAGACTGTGCATTCACTCGATCCATTCCCCTCATGAATTTATGCACCACGATAAGATCACCCCTCAGACTCCTGTGCTCCTAGGAATAAAGTCCTAGCCTGCCTAACCTTTCTCGATAGCTCGGCCCCTCAAGACCTGGCAACAAAATTCTTCTTGCAATCCATGTTTTAGTGCATCTTGATATAATGTTTCATCCCCCCCCCCCCCCTCCCAAGGATTTAAAAGGGCAAAGAAAAACTAGAGTGACTGAACCCGGCACATTCACATGGCAATCCTTTATTTGTTATATTAAGAGGTGTGGCAAAATAGATTACAAAATTGTCTTGAAAGGGCAATGCCACTGGGTATATTTTAGTTCTCTAGAACGACCTCAATTTCCCATTACTGCAACAGCAATAGTTCCGATTTTAATCAGTCTGAAGAAGGGTCACGACCCAAATCATCACCTATCCATATTGTCTAGAGATGCTGCCTGACCGCTGCCCCATTGTAAATAGTTTGGCACTTTTATAATGAAGACATTCAAAGGTATTAATACGTTTTAAAATGGTGCACGGTGGCGTAGCGGTAGAGTTGCTGCCTTACAGCGCCAGTGACCTGGGTTCGTTCCTTACTACGGGTACTGTCTGAATGGAGTTTGTATGTTCTCCCCGTGACAGTGTGGGTTTTTTACGAGCGCTCCAATTTCCACGCAGACTCCAATAACGTGCAGGTTTGTAGCTTAATTGCCTTCGGTAAATTGTCCCTTATGCATAAGATAGTGTTAGTATATAAGAACCGCTGGTCAGTGCGGACTCAGTGGGCCGAAGGGGCTGTACCTCTAAAACTAAACATTTGGATAGATATATGGATAGGATATTATTGTGATTGTGATTGGAAGGGTTTAGAGGGCTATGGAGCATAAGCAGGGACATGGGTCTAATCATGGAACAAATAGGACAAAGCCTTTCACTGTACGCAACAATAAACTAAACTATCTTAAAAAGAGCCCAATATGCCAACTTGGTCAACATGGAGGAGGTGGGCCGAAGGGCCTGCTTCCACACTGTACAGCTCTATGCCTCTAAGTATCCCTACACCATTATGATGAACAACACATGTATGCCCTCAAGCAAATTAATGATTAAAAGCCGACAAGATTTGCAATGCGCAGCAAATTGATCATTTGGGTTTTGACCCTCATCAAATTAATGTTACATCCCTTGAGGCTTATGAGAAGCTTGTTTATTTGTCTCAAGGATTCCATGACAGGAATGCTTCAGCTTAGTGTGTGAATACAGACTGCGCAATTGATTCACGTTAGAGAAGGTTCACATTCGGCAAATTAATGCAATGTAACCAGAGTTACACTTCCAAAACAAGTACAAGAAAGTATTAGAACATTGAACAGTATAGCACAGGAATGGGTTCATCAGCTTACAAACGTTTATACCGATCATGATGCTGTTAAACTGATTTCAACGGTTTAACCTGACATCATGATCCATATCCCTCTATTCCCTGCACTGCCATGTGCCTATCTAAAATAAGCCGAGAGAATGAAGTACCCACATCAAATCATATGTTCACATTCAACAGGACTGTTCAGATAAAATTATTTCATGGCTGTAAACCTACACAGTAGATCAACCTTAGGCTCCAAGATACCATAAAATACATTGAGCAAAAGACAAAGTACTGCAGAAACTCAGCGGGTCAGGCAGTATCTGTGGAGGAAATGGACAGGCGATGTTTCAGATCTGGACCCTTCTTCAGACTGACCCATTAATTCAGCACTTGATGTTTTGCGCAAGGTGCCAGCAGAAGCAGTTCCTTACATCTTCATAAATAATTGATATAAATTGTGTGGAGCATTGCAGAATCTAGCTCACAATGTAGAACCTCTAGCATTTGGAACTTTTTTTTGTAATTTTAAAAACTTATCAATTCCATAAATGTTGGGGATATATCTTTTCCCTGCTTACAAAGGAAATCATTGATAATATATTGAGTAAACTCATGTCCCATTGCACTTTAACTCCCAGTTCTTAGGTTGTAAAATTGTTTATTCATCACCAGTTATTTTCTGATCAGGATGCTCAATTTCAAGTAGACTGTAGACGTGAGAGATACAGTGCGGAAACAGGCTCTTTGGCCCACCGAGTCTGCGACGACCAGCGATTACTAGCTTGTACACTAGGGATAATTTACAAATTTTCCAAAGCCAATTAACCTACAAACCGTCTGACCTACATCTTTGGAGTGTGGGAGGAAACTGGAGCACCCGGAGAAAACCACGAGGTCACAGGGAGAACGTACAAACTCCATATAGGCAGCACCCATAGTCGGGATTGAACCCGGATCTCTGGCGCAGTAAGGCAGTAACTCTACCGCTGCGTCACTGTGCCGCCCTAAGTGGTTCCTTAATTTTACAAGATCGGATAAATAAATTGGCTGAAAATGGTACATTGAACAGCCTCATAACGCCACACCATTGTTCATTTTCTATTTTGTTTTACTTTTCAGTTTTGTGGCAATAGGAAATTGAAATGATACTGAGCTTAGTCTATGGTGGGTTGGTGCAGTTTGGGAATCATAGGGATGTCATTAATGGGTGAGGAACCCTCAAGCCTGATCTTAGATTGGGAGTGGGTCGAAGTTAACTTTGATTAACTAATTCAATAAAAAATTAAATAAATAAATTATTGGTTCATTTTCTCCTGAATACAAGGCCTCACTCAGCCACTGTATGATTCATTGACGAGATGTTCGAAGGAAACTACTGACTAACTAAATCAGAAAAAGCAGCATTTGCACACAAGTCACTGGTGAGTTCCAATGTAAGCAGAGGGATCATTTACTTCTGTATTTCAGACAGCCCCTTGCCATGATGGAGAATAATACCTGCTACAGGGTTGAAAAATTGTTCTGCAGTGAAAAGGAATTAACAGATCAACAGTGTATGGTGGGAATTAGCTGAACAGGCCCCGAAGATTTGAAACCTTTAAATGTAAGAATTATCCAGAATTGTAAACTTGTGTTTTTGGTGGTATTAATAAAATTGTCTCATGTTAGTCGCTCGCCTAGAGTCATTGAGCATTGAAAAAGCCCTTGTCCTCACCAGGTGGTTAATAACAACATTTAAAAGTCATTTGGACAAATAACAACATTTAAAAGACATTTGCACAATGTTTAAATGTTTTGTGGGATATGGGCCAAGTGCAACCAATTGGGGACTTGCTGAGATTAGGCCTCTTGGTTGACAAAGAAGGAGGAGCCAGCGCTGCCGTCGCAGCTACGGCTTGCCTGCAGTCCGTCTGTCTTTTGTGTTTTTTGTTGTTTTTGTATGAATTGTAGTTTTAATATGGTGTAGTGTTTGTATGTTATGTGGGGGGGAGGGGGTGGGAGGGAACGGGAACTGTAAAAAAATCTCTCTCCCGAACGGAGACGCGACCTTTGTTTCTGTGTCGTATCCCCGTTCCCGCTGCGGCCTACCACCGGCCATGCACCTGGGACCACCTGGGGCTCTGGTTCGCAGAGCCCACGGCCCGGACTCACCACCTGCGGCGCTGGCTGCCTGCGGATGCTGCGGGAGCGGCTGCGACTCGTCTCCTGAGGCTCCGGCGCGGGCCACGTGGACGTCGGAAGCCCGCAGGCCCCTGGGTGGGGGGCGACATCGGGAGCTCCGGCAGAGGCAGCGTCTTATCATATCATATATATACAGCCGGAAACAGGCCTTTTCGGCCCTCCAAGTCCGTGCCGCCCAGTGATCCCCGTACATTAACACTATCCTACACCCACTAGGGACAATTTTTTTATTTATTTTTTACATTTACCCAGCCAATTAACCTACATACCTGTACGTCTTTGGAGTGTGGGAGGAAACCGAAGATCTCGGAGAAAACCCACGCAGGTCACGGGGAGAACGTACAAACTCCTTACAGTGCAGCACCCGTAGTCAGGATCGAACCTGAGTCTCCGGCGCTGCATTCGCTGTAAAGCAGCAACTCTACCGCTGCGCTACCGTGCCGCCACGAATCGCGGGGCTTGGGTCGGCCCGCCGCGGACCTTTCACCGTCCGGCGCGGCCTGGAATAGGCCGTGGACCTTTCACCGTCCGGCGCGGCGCTCCAATGTCGGGAGCCCTGACCGCCCCGACGTGGCAACTTCAACAGCCTGACCTCGGGAGAAGACGGCAGGGAAGAGAAAAGACCTTGTGGCCTTCCATCACAGTGAGAAGGGACTGGAGGGGACTCACTGTGATGGATGTTTCTTTTGTTTGGTGTTGGTGTATGATTGTATGTGTTATTGCATTTTTATTGATTATTCTTATTGGTCTTAGTGTTTCAACTGCGGGTAATGTTTCATTTCACTACACATTTATGTGTATGTGACAAATAAACGACTATTGATTGGTGGACAAGTTAGGCAAAAGGGCCTGTTTCCGTGCTGTATGATTCTATGACTCTCTGACTGTAAGTCATGCCAACCACCAGGCACCCACTATGACTTCCAATTTATTCTCCCAGACTCTCATAACTTCCCCCAGATTCTCCCACTTACCTATCCCAGGGGTAATTAGCAGTGGCCAATTAATCTACCAACTGCCCATGTCTTTTGGGATGACTAAAGAAACAGGAGCCGAGGGGTAAGCAACATTGTCAGAGAAATCATGCAAGCTCATACAGGCATCACCCAAGATGGACACAAAAAGCTGAAGTAACTCAGTGGGACAGGCAGCATCTCTGGAGAGAAGGAATGGGTGATGTTTCGGGTCGAGACCCTTCTTCAGACTGGTTAGGGATAAGGGAAACGAGAGATATAGACGGTGATGTGGAGAGATAAAAGAACAATGAATGAAAGATACGCAAAAAAGTAACGATGATTAAGGAAACAGGCCATTGTTAGCTGTTTGTACGGTGAAAACAAGATGTTAGTGCAACTTGGGTGGGGGAGGGATAGAGAGAGAGAGGGAATGCCGGGGCTACCTGAAGTGAGAGAAATCAAAATTCATACCACTGGCCTGTAAGTTGCCCAAGTGAAATATCAGATGCTGTTCCTCCAATTTGCGTTTAGCTTCACTCTGACGATGGAGAGGACCAAGGACAGAAAGGTCTGTGTAGGAATGGGAAGGAGAATGAAAGTGTCCAGCAACCGGGAGATCAGGTTGGTTCACGCGGGCTGAACGAAAGCGTTCCCCGAATCGATCGCCCAGTCTGTGTTTGATCTCACCGATGTATACGAGTCCACATCTTGAACAACGGATATGGTAGATGAGGTTGGAGGAGGTGCAAGTGAACCTCTGCCTAACCTGAAAGGACTGTCGGGGTCCCTGGACAGAGTTCAGGAAGGAGGTATAGCGACAGGCGTTACATCTTCTGCGGTTGCAGGGGAAGGTACCTCGGGAGAGGGAGACATCACCCAAGATCAGGATTAAACCTGGGCTGATGGAGTTGCGAGGCAGCCGCTCAATTAGCTGTGCTCTCCTGCCATAATGTCATCTCTCCGAGAACCAGTGATCAATGGTTGTCGTGGACTGGGTGGACTGAAGGGCCTGTTATATGCTGTTTCACTAAACGAAATAAACTAAACTAAACTGAAAATATATGGAAAAGGATCAGTTGGACAGTGATTGAAGTCAAAGAAATCCAGCATTTCAGAAGGGAAGTTGAGTCAGGACCAGGATCAGGAGATAGGAATTTGACACAGTCACAGAAAAAATTAGTCAAGATCAAGAATGTTGAGGTTATTGTAATGGGATCTGTGTATCAATTAACCCAGGAATGATGGAAAACCAGGATTTAATAAAACATTCAATCAATGTAAAAACACTGTGGTCCTCCTTCCTCAAATGCTGCCTGAACTGCCTGTATTGACAGCATATTTTATCGTTGACAAGCATGCATGGTGTTTGAATTGACAAATTAACTTTAATCTAGGAAGATTCAAAAATAAATGTCAAGAGGAGATCAGTTGGTACACTATTCATGATTTCGCTGAAGGGTCTCGGCCCGAAACGTCACCCTTTCCTTCTCTCCAGAGATGCTGCCTGTCCCGTTGAGTTACTCCAGCTTTCTGTGTCTATCTTGGGTGATGTCTGTATGAGCAAGGATCAGCAAAATCATGAATAGTGGACCAACATAGTCCTTTCTGGTTTTCCTTGATCTCCATGCCTCTGCACTTGTTCTTACCCTCAACCTCACTTTGACCCCCCTCCACCCACCCTTCACATCCAACATGCTCCCTACCAACTCACCAGTACAGTTATTTGGGAGAAATTAAACATAACCTTCGAGCAACATTAGAATCAAAACTCCAGGAAATGATTCGGCATTCTGCAAAGAGTAAAAATCAAGTGACTGCAAAACATGTCTCCCAAAATCCCCCAACATTCTGTAGCCAATTATGCTGGAACTTTATTTATGTTGGAACTTTTCACTTTCAAACATTCAAGTAGTACAATTATAAATAAGAGCAAAAGGAAGCATGCAGCTCAAATGCTTCATGCAGTGAAGCCACGAATTTGAGAAAAGACAAAAAGTATATGAGCAACTCAGCTGATCATGCACCATCTCTGGAGAACATGGATAGATGATGTTTCAAATCGGGACCCTTCTTCAACTAATATCTGCAGTTGTTTGTGTCTCCATGAGCATGAGAAGATCTGCTGGAGCGGTCTGCTGGAGCAGCAGCATCTCAGCGGCAGATGGGAAGAGACTCGACAAGCTGGTCTGGAAGGCCAGCTCTGTCCTGGGTTGCCCCCTTGACTCAGTACAGGTGGTGGGAGAGAGGAGGATGATGGCAAAGTTAACATCGCTGCTGGATAACGACTCCCACCCCATGCAGGACACTGTCACTGCACTGAGTAGCTCCTTCAGTGACAGACTCCTTCACCCCAAGTGCGTGATGGTGAGATATAGGAGGTCCTTCCTTCCCGCTGCCGTGAGACTGCACAACCAGCACTGCTCCCAGCAGACGAGTCAACAGTAACAGTTAAGAACACACAGAAAACTGATCACAATTTATCCTTGTCTTTACTTTTATTTATAATGTCTTGCTATCCATTTTGCTGCTGTAACACTGTAAATTTCCCCGGTGTGGGACGAATAAAGGAATATATTATTATTATTATTATAAGATGGTCCATATGCTCAATGCCCACAAAGATCTTCTACCAATTTTCCCCATTGTGCAACAATTCCCTCCTGCAACAACGATTTGCGATGAAACCAAGTCAATGGACATTTTTAAGGCAGAGATTGATAGATTCTTGATTAGTGTGGGGGTCAGAGGTTATGCAAAGAAGACAGGAGAATGGGGTTAAGAGGGAAAGATAGATTAGCCATGATTAAATGGCGGAGTGGACACTCTACTCCGAGCTCTTGCCACAGGAAGAGATGACAAGTGGACCAAAGAAAAGATTCAAGGATGTTCCTAAAATTCTTTCAGAAAAGGTAACTAACCTGAGAGTTTCTGACCCATAATTACTCAAAATGATGATGGAGCATTTTGGAAGCTGTTGACAGCCTCAAGTCCAGGCATTGAGACTTCACTGTTGACAATGCCAGTGCATCACCTCATGTACTACCACCCAGCCAGCAAGGCTCCTCCTCCCCCACCAGTTGATGAATCTGTGATTCCCACATTAGCCACATCTGTGACCTCAGACCTATGAAACTAGAATGGAGACAAACCACCATCAATGGACTAACAAAGAAAAGAAGGATATATCTTCAACTAGACAAAGTGGACCCGTTGGGCCCAAACCTCTCCTGCTTTGGTGCAGCACCCTGTCCTCCCACCCCCCTCCCCTCTCTCCTCAACCTCCCCCCCTCCCCTCTCCCTTCTCCCCCACTCCCTCCTCCCCTCCCCCTCCTTTTAAACTTTAAAATGCGAATAACTTAAACAAATATAACACCGATTTCAATAAAACTACTTGCATTATCACTAAAGTGACAATGGTGAGTAAGGTGGGCCTAAAATTGCTGCGCTATCGTGTACTGTTTTCGCTGAAGTTCAGTCACAAACAAGATAACAAATGAGAGTTTTAGTATATAGATGTGAATATATCAACATGGTAGGCAGGTTAAAAAACTGAAATGTTCTCAGAATACATTTTAACATATGATTTGTCTGTGTGATAACAGCTTGGCATTGACTTTTATGCCTACAGTAAAAGGCAACAACATTTAAATCGTATTTTTCTATATTTGCAATCGGGCAGCTGTATTATTCAAATTCCCTGTCCAAGGTACATTATGCTACATTTATGTCTCACTATAATTCAACCACATTTCCTTATATAATTATTCAATGCCATTAATCTTATTATTGCCACACTCTAAGATTGGTTGCAGCCTCTTCTCCAAGTTGACTAAATAGAATTATGAAATCATATAGTCAAACAGCACCAAAACAGGCCCTTCAGCCCTACTTGCCCATGCAAACCAAGATGCCCTGTGTGCACTAGTCCACTCTGCTGCAATTGGGCCATATCCCTTTAAGCCTTTCCTATCCATGTACCTGTTTTTTAAATGTTGTTATAGCCCCTTCATCAACTACCTCTTCTGGCATTTCGTTCCATACACCCTTAGTGTGAAAGATTTGCCCCTCAGGTTCCTACTACCAGTCTCACCTAAACCTATGTCTGCTGGTTCTTGATTCCAATACTCTAATTAAAAGACTCTGTGCATTCACCTATCTATTCTCCTCATGACCTTTTTCACCTCTCGAAGATCAATCCTCCGCCTCTTGCCCTCCAGGGAATAAAGTTCTAGTCTGCCCAATAGCTCAGGCCCTCAAATCCTGACAACATTCTCATAAATCTTCTCAGCACTTTTTAGGCTTAACAGCAAATTTCATATAATAAGGTGACCAAAACTGAACACAAAACTCCAAATGGAACCTCATCAACGTCTTGTGCAGTTGTAACAACATCCCAACTTCTACACTCAATATCCGACTGATGAAGGGCAATGTACCAAAAGCCTTCTTGACCACCCTATCTATCATCATATCATATCATATATATACAGCCGGAAACAGGCCTTTTCGGCCCTCCAAGTCCGTGCCGCCCAGTGATCCCCGTACATTAACACTATCCTACACCCACTAGGGACAATTTTTTTAAACATTTTACCCGCCAATTAACCTACATACCTGTACGTCTTTGGAGTGTGGGAGGAAACCGAAGATCTCGGAGAAAACCCACGCAGGTCACGGGGAGAACGTACAAACTCCTTACAGTGCAGCACCCGTAGTCAGGATCGAACCTGAGTCTCCGGCACTGCATTCGCTGTAAAGCAGCAACTCTACCGCTGCGCTACCGTGCCGCCCACTTATGGATCTACTTATGGATACCAAGATCCCTCTGCTCTATGACACTCCCCAGGGCCCTACTGTTCACTGTGTAGGTCCTATCCTGGTTTGACTTCCAAAAATGCAACATCTCACATTTATCTGTATTAACCATCGTTTGATAACCATCTTCACTACCTATGAGCTTTTCATAGATTATCTGGAAAAGACAATAGTTGAGCAACTAGCTATTCACCCACAACATTAATAATCACCTTCTGCATTCTGTCATCAAGCCAATTTCAATTCAAAATCAGTCAAACTAATGTGTTCACCCAATTGTGTACCAGTTAGATTTACAGACCAGGTTGCATTCAAAGATAATTTACTTCTTTTGCACCTCAGTAAATTGTTTTGCATTAACCCAAAGTCAATGACAAGTTAGAATGTGATTTTAAAAAATCTCTTTAAAGTCCATCTAGTCTTCTCGCTCTGTTCTCCTCAAAGTTAACAGCAGCAGAGCCAAGATGTAAATCTTGAGAGGGACGTCGGTTGGTGGGCCGAGATGGTCAAGGGATATGGAGGAGGCCCTGTAGCAGTCTGGGGTTTACCAGGCCTGATCTGGATCAGGGGACACTCCAGTACATCCAGCATGTGTCCTTGGGCTTTAGACCTTGGACTTTTTCTATTTTCTTTTTCTCTTGCAAATGTTGCCAAAATATGGCAACGGGTGCAAGAATATCTACGTGCAGTGCATACCTGACAATAAAGAACCATTGAACCGTTGAATCATCTGAATTGACTTTAATCCTTCCATTTTTGTATTTGCCAGTTCATTTCACGTGATGCTAACACATTAAGAGTGATCAAAGAAATATTGATCTCATATTTCGCTCGGGCAGATTACACCCCAGCGGTATGAACATTGACTTCTCTAACTTCAGATAGTTCCTCTGTCCCTCTCTTTCCTCTCCCCCTTCCCAGTTTTTAAAGATTTTTTTTAGATTTAGGGATACAGAGCGGAAACAGGCCCTTCGGCCCACCGGGTCCGCGCCGCCCAGCGATCCCCATACATTAACACTATCCTACACACACTAGGGACAATTTTTACATTTGCCCAGCCAATTAACCTACATACCTGTACGTCTTTGGAGTGTGGGAGGAAACCGAAGACCTCGGAGAAAACCCACGCAGGTCACGGGGAGAACGTACAAACTCCGTACAGACGGCGCCCGTAGTCAGGATCGAACCTGAGTCTCCGGTGCTGCATTCGCTGTAAGGCAGCAACTCTACCGCTGCGCCACCGTGCCGCCTTCCATTCTTCCATTCGTCTTCCTATCTCCTACCACATCCTGTCTTTCTCCCGCCCGCTCCCCTGACATCAGTCTGAAGAAGGGTCTCGACCCGAAACGTCACCCATTCCTTCTCTCCAGAGACGCTGCCTGACCCGCTGAGTTACTCCAGCATTTTGTGTCTACCTTGCAGAATAGAAAATTGTTTTTAATCAACTCCCTTCCCATCAGGAGAGAAATAGGAACATTGTCATATGCAGCACAGGTTCCAGTTCCTATTCAGAACATGTAACACAATTGCTAATTTAAAAAATAATTCTTACTCAGAGGCTTAATAAACCAAATACATATTATTATACTCAGAGATGTTGGCAGATTATTATCTCCAAGTCTGAAGAAAAGCTAATGTCCCTCGCCTTTAACTTTGTTAATAGCCTGTGGTAAGTACTGCAGTCACACTGCAGGGCATGAAATGATTACTTTGAGTATGAACAATATAATTGGACACGGTTTAGCATATTAATTCCAAAGTACTCTTCTGCTTGGAATCAACAAAATACAGCTCAACAGACTGTAGATTTGAATTAAGGAAGAGGCCTTTAAATAAAATACTTTGATACCAAAAGTAAAGTTAAATGGAGTCTCGGTCATATGAATTTTAAATTATATGAATTACATTGGGTGGGAAAAGTTGACATTTATATCACTTCCAAAGAACTCATCATTTGAAAAGCTTTTAAAGAGACTCGGAGAACCTCTTTGCTTGTCATTATCTGCAAAGGACATGACATATGGCAGCGTTTTTGCATCACCATCTGCATTTTTCCCATTACTTAACGCAGGAGTGGAAATGGCGTGCTCCTTATTTGCATAACTATCAGAACCCCCGTCATGTGCTTACTATAACTTTTCTTTAGCTCTTCGCTCCAGGAATCTGTACTCCATTTGAAGATTTCCAGCTGCTCCTCAATATCTCCGCATGCAAGGGATTGTCATAGAATTGTGAAGCACAGCATCAAGCCCTTTGACCCATCTTGTCCATGCCGACCGCAATGCCCTAACTATCCTGTTTCCCCGCATTAAACCCCTACTCCTCTCCAATCCAAGTACGTCCAAATGTCTTTTCAACGTTTCAATCAAATCTGCCTCCACCACTTCCTCAGTCGGCTTGTTCAAGATACACACCACTCTCCACATGAGAAATTTGCTCCTTAGATCTCCTTTAGATTTCTCTGTTCTCACCTTAAACCCATGCCTTTTAATTCTATATTCCCCTGCCATGGGAGAAGACTCTGAATATCTATCCTATCTATGTCTACTATAATTGTTGAACATCTACAAGGTCACCCCCTCAGTCAGTAAGAATAAACCCAGCCTATTCAATCTCTCCTTGTAACTACTGCCCTCCAATCCAGGCAACATCCCGGTGAAGATGGACACAACAAGCTGGAGTAACTCAGAGGATCAGACAGCTTATCTGGAGAAAACAGAGGGTGGCGCAGTGGTAGAACTGCAGCCTTACAGCCCTTGCAGCACCAGAGAGCTGGGTTCGATCCCGGCTACGGTGCTGAACGGAGTTTGTACGTTTTCCCCATGACCTGCGTGGGTTTCCTCCGAGATCTTCAGTTTCCTCCCACACTCCAAAGACATGCAGGTATGTAGGTTAATTCGGCTTGGTGTATGTGTAAAATTGTCCCTAGTGTGTGCAGGATAGTGCTAATTTGTGGGGAGCGCTGGTCGGTGAGGATTCGGTGGGCCAAAAGGCCTGTTTCTGCGATGTATCTCTAAACTAAACTATAAAGGAATTGGTGACATTTGGGGTTGAGACACGTCTTCAGCCCTCTTCTGCACTGGCTCTGTTGTTAACATTGCCTTCCAGTAAAATAAAACAACACAAAAACGATACATGACCTTCCTCAATGCATATTGTATCCTTTCTCTGATGGTTTAAAAAACTAAGATTGCGTGAACTTTGCTGAACACCAATATTTCCTTCCCAATTGGTTATAAATTAGAGTAGAAATATCGAATGACAATTGACCTCTATCCCTCGTGGTTTTAGAGTGTAATAAATAAACTAGGACCTATGAAACAAGGAACTGCAGTTGCTGATTAAGACATAAAACGACACACAGAGCTGGAGTAACTCTGCAGATCAGGCAACATCTCTGGACAACATGGATCGGTAATGTTTTGCGTTGAGACCCTTCTTCAGACTGACTGTATGGGAGGGCGGGAAGTAGAATGCTGGAAGGGGGAAGAGGTAGGACAAATGTGGCAGGTGATAGTTGAACACAGATGAGGGATGTGGGGTAGTGGGTGATGGTGGGAGGTTGAGAGGCATATGGTTGGAACAAAGGCCAGAGATAAAAGTAGAAGGTGTGAGACAGAATTGAAGAGTTGTGAATTGTGAAGCGCGAGGAAGGATCTATTTTTTTCTCCCACCACTAGACCCTTGCTGGAAGCATGCTTATATATGGGCATTAGTGAGAAGGCCCATGGATAGATACACATGGAACACATTTTGTAGAGTTAAAGCAAATAAAACAAGTGAAAAAGTAGAGGAAAGAAAATAATGTAAATTTGCTGCTTTGAATTCTTTGAGGTCACATATCATCAGATATGTGATACTGCAATTTAGAGAAACAATCTCTTCATACCTGCAATTTGTGATAATGAAACCAACAGTTTCAACCTAGTTAGACAAATCTGTATTTCAAAACAGGTTCATTCAAATAAATATGAATAGGTTTTTAAGTTTAGTTTATAGATACAGCATGGAAACAGATACTTCAACCCACTGGGTCCACACCAACAAACCCGCTTACACGAGTTTTATGTCATCCCACTTTCTCATCTATATCGTACACATTATGCGCAATTTTACTGAGGCCAATTTACCTACAATCCCGCACATCTTTGTAATGTGGTAGGAAACTGGACCACCCAGAGGGAGGATGTGCATCCATCACAGGGAGGATGTGCAAAGCTCCGCACAGACAGCACCTGCGATCAGGGTCGAACCTGGGTCTATGATGTTGTGAGACAGCAGCTCTACCAGTCGAATATCAGAACAATATAATTTGCAGTCCCTATAAACGATTAACATCCCAAAAAATTTCAGCGTTGGGAAAGAAAATAAGTAGACACACAGGGATTGTGGGAATGTCGATGAAAGCTTGGATGCAGTATGAACGTAGCGTAGGAATTCTCAAGTACTTACCAACACAGAGGAGAAAGAAGAAGTGTGTAATGCTGAAAGACAAGGATCCTGGAAGCCACAGGGAAAGATACAAGATACCACAGATAAAATATACAATGAGGCCACTGAGGCATTTAAATACAACAATTAGGAATTAAAATGTAATTACATCTTCACATCGTATTTAGAGTAGAGATCTGGAAGACAATATAGATCAGTAAAATAGGCCAAATAAATGAATGGGAGAAGACGTGATTCATTCCACTTCACACATTGGAACAAATGAAGAATAGAAAGGTGAAGCCAATGAAAAAAGACTTTAGAAAAATCCACCTGGAAGACAAGTGAAGCATTAGCTAAGTTTCTAAAAAGTGGAGGATTAATGCAATAAAATTACCATGATTTGAACTTTAGCTTTTGGTTCGACAGAATATTAAGTTTAATGCAGCAAGTAATGATAGAATTACTCCCATACAGCGCTAGAGACCCAGGTTCGATCTTGACCACGGGTGCTGTCAGTACGGAGTTTGCACGTTTTTCCTGTAACCGCGTGGGTTTTCTCTGGGTGCTCTAGCTTCTCCCACATTCTCCCACATTCCAAAGACGTGAGGGTTTTTAGGTTAGTTGGCTTCTGTAAATTGTCCCTAGTGTGATTGTTGGTCGGCACGGACTTGGTGGGCCGAAGGGCCTGTTTCCACGCTGTATCTCTAAACTAAAGTAAAATAAGCAAGGAGAACATCGATGAAAATTTGGGGAGAGTGGCACTTGAATTAAGCTAAAAACAATCACGTGGAAAAAACTGTGACTCATCGATGTTTCGATGTCTGGCAGCATTGAGAGAGGCAGAGTGGAGATATAGTTTGTTGTCATCGGTACATTAATGAAAGATGATGCAACATGATGATACAAAGATGGCATTTGAGAAGATTGGCCAAAAACATTGATGAGCAACCCTTGTGACAATTGAGTGAGGTAATGGGAATCGCCAGTGCCTGCCAGGTGCTGGCTTAAAACAATTGGATACCAAAGCACGAGGTTTTGTTCGATTGAAAGATGACACGATAGAAACAGATCCTACGGGCCCATCGAGTCCACACCAACCATCAATCACCCGTTCACACGAGTTCTATGTTATCCCATTTTTGCATCCATCCATCCATGCACACAATAGACAATAGACAATAGGTGCAGGAGGAGGCCATTCGGCCCTTCGAGCCAGCACCGCCATTCAATGTGATCATGGCTGATCATTCTCAATCAGTACCCCATTCCTGCCTTCTCCCCATACCCCCTGACTCCGCTATCCTTAAGACCTCTATCTAGCTCTCTCTTGAATGCATTCAGAGAATTGGCCTCCACTGCCTTCTGAGGCAGAGAATTCCACAGATTTACAACTCTCTGACTGAAAAGGTTTTTCCTCATCTCAGTTCTAAATGGCCTACCCCTTATTCTTAAACTGTGGCCCTTTGTTCTGGACTCCCCCAACATTGGGAACATATTTCCTGCCTCTAACGTGTCCAACCCCTTAATAATCTTATACGTTTCGATAAGATCTCCTCTCATCCTTCTAACACTTGGGACAATTTAGAGAAGCCAATTAACCTACACCCCTACACATATTTGGAACATGAGAGGAAACTGGACAACCCAGGAAACTCACCTGGTCACAGGGAGAACATGCAAACGCCACACAAAAAGCACTCAGGCCCGAGCCAGGGTCACTGAAGCTGTGAGGCAGTAGCTCTACCAGCTGCCCCATTGTAACACCCTTACAGAAGCGCTAACTGATTGAGTTTGTAAATGCAGAAGGATGGTTCATGTGAATCTAATCAAACACTTTCAAGGTGGAAGGGAAGCAGATGCAGTCTCCATTTTCTCTTCAGCAGTGGCCTATTTCACTGATATGAACCTATGCTTCTGCGTGTAGTTTGGAATTTCAAAGCAACACAAGTAAATTGATGCAACTTGATCATTCATTGAATCACAGAAAATTCCCAAGGCAGAGCAGTTAGTGTACAACTGTTTAAATTAAATGAGGACAAGTTGTAGCAGCAGGAAACTTGAAAATACTGAGATAATGTAAAAAGCGTGAATTTAGAACATTCCAACGTGATAGTGTGTGCTACTGGATTGCTTGCGTGGGCATTTAATGATGCTAAGAGAAAATTCAGCATCTGCAATCTTAACGCTAGCGATATTCTGCTTTATAACAGGACATTTAATGCAACATTGACATGAGATGGAGCTATATAACGGTGGGGGTAAACAATGGGGAGTAGCTGATGATATTTAATGATCTCGCAATTGGACTAAACAAGATATTGAACTAGTTTAACTTCAGATAGCGGAGCCAAGAACTGCAGAAAAGGGAGAAGTGTAGTGGCATTAGTATTAAATGCCTTTGACACTATTAACATAGTCCTTTTATAGAGTGATACAGTATAGTACTGTAAGAGATTCTTTGGTCCACTATGGCAATATATATATATGTATATATATATATATATATATATATATATATATATACATACATATATATATATACATACATACGTACACTACACTGCCCTCCATAAAATTATATCTTGAAAACGTTTACAATTTAAGTTTCCCTAAACAGTGGATACGGATTCACCTTCAGAAAAAAATAACATTTAATGTTTTTTGTTCACAAAAGGATGATGAAAAATCAGGTGCAGAAATACAGAACTGCAAATACTGGTTTACCAAGGAAAGACACAAAAATGCTGGAGAAACTCAGCGGGTCAAGCAGCATCCCTGGAGAATATGGACAGGTGACGTTTTGGGTTCCGGTTCGAAACATCACCTATCCATGTTCTCCAAGGATGCTGCCTGTCCCATTGAGTGATTGCAGCATTTTGCTTCTATCCATGAAAAATCAGGTAGTATATGAGCAAAATAACTATGAGCAAATTCAGTCAGCGTGAGATTTGAATTCCTTAGGTCCGCATTGCTAGTATCTGTGAATGTATGAAGAACATTTAGACTCCTGTGGTTCCTGTTCAATCAGCAATCTAAGTCTGTTGCCACAGCTACTTTAATACCACAAGATCACTTCCATTTCATGGCCTGCTTTTTTATCTGAAATGATAAAGGAGAAATCAAGTGCAATAGTACACTAGAAAGCAATTATCCCTCTGAGAGCACTGACAGAGATTTTATACTTTTAAGGCATTACATTTTTATGAACTATTGATGCCTGTTTAATTGCTTGAATTCTAAAGCAGGATGATAATAATGTGTTATGCATATATAGGAACCAATTATCATGTCCATTGTGGCAAAAAGCCCACAATAACTATTAGCAGATCGCTGGTTTCTGAGAACTGAATTCTATATGCGATGAGCAATACCTCAGATGTGTATGAACGAATCACATCAACTTTCCATCCTTGAATGAGTGAAAAATGTGGACATATACAAGTCAATTATTTTACTCAGGGAAAATGAAAACTTCAAGTTACCTCTTCCAGAAATGAACTTGGATTGCAGAAACAAAGAACTGCTGATGCTGTTTTAGACCAAAGGTAGACACAAAGTGCTGGAGTAACTCAGCGGGTCAAGCAGCATCTCTAGAGAAAAAGGAAGGGTCACGTTTCGGGTCGGGATCCTTCTTCAAACTGTTCAACTTGGATTGTTCTTCACTTTTCTTGACCGTCATATTGTTTTGCCTTTGTCCTTGTTCAGATGCAATTTCCTTTTATGAACTCATTTGGCTGAGGTACAGAGGAAGCTGGGGGGAAATAAAGCATATTTTGATCACTGGGTTAATTCAGTGCCGGTGTACATAGTCTAGTACTATAAGAAAATAACTGCAGATGCTGGTACAAATCGATTTATTCACAAAATGCTGGAGTAACTCAGCAGGTCAGGCAGCATCTCGGGAGAGAAGGAATGGGTGACGTTTCGGGTCGAGACCCTTCTTCAGTCTAGTACTCTTGGATACATTGAGGTTAACACAACAAAATGGTGGGTTGTGATTATCATCTGTTCAAACCCTTTTGCATGCGTTTAGCACCATCATCCAAAGGCAAGTTTCCTCCCTGTAATTATCACCCTCAAAAAGCATTATAAATATTATTTTGAGTCTAAATTTATGAGTCTGAAGAAGGGTCTCGGCCTGAAACGTCACCATTCCTTCTCTCCAGAGATGCTGCCTATCTTTGAAATATTATTATTTAGATATGCTGTTATTCAACTTTCTATTCTTAACTCAATGCAGAAAAGGACACCTCATCTGGTTAGAAGCATGATCATGTATGTACTGGGCACTAGAATTTAGTATTCTTACACTTGGGTATGATTGTGCTTATGCACAGTAAGCTTTTACTGAACTATACACAAAGAAATATTGCTGTACCTTGGTACTTATGACAATAAAGTACCATTGAACCATTGAGCCCTTGTGTATCCCTTTGCTTCTTTTTATTCTCACTGTTCCTGCCTATTTATGACCCATTAAGATCTCAAAACTGTCATCGTCAATGATGCTGAGAACAGCAGGTAGGAGGAAGATTGAGACTGCACTTCAGTTATGAACATCTTGTCAGGCTCATTTTGAATTGAAAAAAAATTGCATGTCCAAATTTAAAATGTGAATTAGGCCCAATACATAAATAGGACTTGAATCCTTTGGATTTCATTTTTGACTCAGTTTGGGGCATCTTTCAATTTTTAACTTTACTTTGGCAAAAAATCGGTTCATTTTAGCGTAAATCTACAACTTTAATGCTGGGCAACAAGGCTGGCATGGACACAGTGGGCTAAAGGGTCTGTTTCCCTGCTGTATAACTATGGCTTTATGACTTTGTGATTAAACAAACTTCAGTGACTTCACGTGAAGAGAGTCAAGTGTTTAATGGTCACATGTCCCGAAACAAATCAATGAAATCCTTACTTGCAGCAGCACAACAGGTATGTAAACACAGCACACAGTAAGCACCATAATAAACAACAAAAATGATCAGTATATTAAAAACTAACGATAATAGTGCAAAGATAGAAGCAATAAAAGCAATGCCCCCCAAGTCTATGCAGTTCAGAGCTGAGTTGGAGGTTGTAGTCCTTAATAGCATCTCAATAACGTGCATCAATTTTAAGTCATCAGATTTGCAACTAAATCTAACTTATAACAAAGTCATGGAACAATGTGATATGTCTGTGAACTTATTCTGCAAGTTCACAAGGCAGTTTTGTGATTTAAACTTAGGTCCACTGATCTTAAAGAAACATGTATGTGTCTGAGACCTCTGCTATTGTGAGACACCAGTTTAAACAATAGACTTAATTCAGTTTCTTTTGTGGAAATAAAGGATTTGGCCATTGATATTGATGCTTTATTTCAACAAGTAAAGGAGTAGAAGTATATCGACAATAGTGTAGGGGCACAGGGATTGGTCCGGACCATCGAACCCTCTGATTGGTAGAAGAGGTGAGGTGGTGCGCAGGTAAAGGAACCAGGCAGTCTGGTTTAGAACTCCAAGAGAGACAGTAAGATTTATGGTTGTTTGTCGTTTACAGCGTTGGTTTTGTCACGGTTGTTAGTCTTCTAATAAACGTCTACCTCAACGCACATCGCCTTACGACTCACCATAGTGGTGACCCCGACGTGATCACAGATCACCAAGATGTCCCATCGGGAGGCATCGACACCGAACGCAGTCGGCGTTCATCTGCCCCCATTCTGGGCCCACCAACCACGCCTGTGGTTCGCCCAAGCGGAGGCACAGTTCCACCTCCGGGGCATACAGGAGGACGAAACCAGGTTCTACCATCTATTGAGCGTCCTGCCGTCGGAGACGTCCGCACGGGTCGCGCAGTACGTCACCGACCCGCCAGAAACCGGCAAGTATGCGGGCCTCAAGCCGCTGCTGCTGAAAACCTTCGGCCGCAGCCAACAACAGCGGGCCAGCACACTCCTGCACTTACCTGAGCTCGGGGACCGACCGCCGTCGGTCCTCATGACGGAGATGATGACTCTAGCGGGAGAACACACCAAATGCCTCATGTTCGAGGAGGCATTCCGCGAGAAGCTGCCAGAGGACGTCCGCGTAGTCCTAGCAGACGTTACTTTCGGGGACCCGATGGATTTCGCAGAAAAGGCGGACGCACTGGTCGCGGCAAAGACGAGGCGCCCCGGCTCAGTAAATCGGGTTTCCAAACCGGTGAGCGACCGACCGCGTGGCCAAGATGGCGCCCATCCGCCCGCCACTTTTAAAAAAACCCGCCAAATTGCTACGTCGACGGCGGCCATTTTGAAACAGGCCCGCGACATAGAAACACACCAGCACGGCTGGTGTTTCTTTCATAGACGGTGGGGAGCAGTGGCACGCAACTGTAGAAGCCCCTGCACGTTCTCGGGAAATGCCTCGGCCGATCAAATGTAGAGGCAATCTCGATCAGCCAGAACCATCGCCTCTACCTTGCTGAGCAACATACAGGTACCGTTTTCCTCGTGGACACCGGGGCGATCGTCAGCATTGTGCCTCCATCCTGTCAGGAAGCGCGATCAGTTAAGACCGGCCCCCCACTCATTGCGGTGAACGGCAGCCCTGTCCGTACCTACGGAACACGGGACATGTCCCTGTCCTTTGGTTCCAGCACCTACAACTGGACTTTCATCATCGCAGATGTAGGCCAGGCAATCCTGGGAGCGGATTTCCTTTGGGCTTTTTCATTGATCCCTGACGTCCGCGGGAAGAGCCTGCAGCCGTCGTCCAGTAGCGTTGACCCCCCCGCTCCTTCGGTTTCCATGTCATCCAGCCCGACCGTCCAGGCCGTCACCACGACCTCCGACCCGTTTGCTGCGATACTCGCTGAATTCCCGGAGCTCCTAGTCCAGCGTTTTGACACAACTGCCGCCAAGCACGGAGTCGTGCACTTCATCCCCACGGAGGGACCGCCTGTTTTCGCCCGAGCCCAACGCCTACCCCCTGATAAGCTGGCAGTCGCTCGCGAAGAGTTCCTCACTTTGGAACGGCTGGGGATCGTGCGCCCGTCGGACAGCCCGTGGGCCTCACCGTTACACATGGTCCCAAAAGCATCTGGGGGGTGGAGACCATGTGGCGATTACCGACGTCTGAACGCCATCACCACGGCTGACCGATACCCGATCCCGCATATTCAAGATTTTTCCACCAGCCTGGGGGATGCCACGGTATTCTCAAAACTGGACTTAGTCCGAGGGTATCACCAGATCCCGGTTCGCCCTGCAGACATCCCTAAGACCGCCACCATCACCCCGTCCGGGCTTTTCGAGTGGCTGCGGATGCCTTTCGGCATCAAAAACGCCGCCCAGGCGTTTCAACGCCTCATGGACCATGTGGGTCGGGGTATGCCTTTTGTATTCATATATCTGGACGATATTCTCGTGGCAAGTCGGTCAGCTCACGAACACCGGTCCCACCTGCGTTCCATATTCCAAAGGTTACAGGACCACGGTCTGATCCTACACCCGTCCAAATGCCAATTCGGACTATCCTCAGTCGATTTCCTGGGTCATCGGATCACACAGGCAGGTGTTGTTCCCTTGCCCGAGAAGGTGGCTGCTACCCGCTCTTTTCCCTGCCCCGACACTATCAAAGGGTTACAAGAATTTGTAGGAATGGTCAATTTTTACCACCGATTCGTCCCGGCAGCAGCTCTGATCATGCGCCCCCTTTTCCAATGCCTCGTGGGTAACCCCACCGAGCTCGTGTGGTCCCCTGCTGCCGACGCGGCTTTCGCAGCGGCCAAGCTGGCCCTCGCGAACGCCACCATGCTCGTCCACCCGTGCTCCTCTGCCTCCACTTCCCTCACCGTCGATGCCTCCGGCGTGGCGGTGGGAGGCATCTTAGAACAGCAGGTTAACGGTCTCTGGCACCCTTTGGCGTTTTTCAGTCGCCAGCTCACTCGCCCCGAAATAGCTTACAGTGCCTTTGATCGCGAACTCCTGGCCCTCTGCCTGGCGATCCGTCATTGTCGCTATTTTTTAGAGGGTCGCTTTTTCGTGGCCTTCACTGACCACAAGCCACTGACATTTGCTTTTTTGAAGGTTTCCGATCCGTGGTTGGCCCGCCAGCAGAGACACCTCACTTTCGTTTCGGAATTTACCACCGACGTTCGGCACATTGCGGGAAAACTAAACGCCGTCGCGGATGCCCTGTCCAGACCAGTGGTTTCCCCAGTTGCCGAGGTAAGTTCCGGGGTGGATTTCCAGGAGCTCGCGGAGGCTCAGCGCCTCCCTGTACCCCCACACCACCTCGGGGTTGCGGTTGGCACAGGTAGCCTGTGGTCTCACTCGTACCAAACTCTGGTGCGATGTTTCTCTGCCACGCGCCCGCCCGGTAGTGCCCACTTCCATGCGGCGCCAGGTTTTTGATACCATTCACGGCCTGGCACATCCGTCCATCCGGGCCACTTCGGCTCTGGTTGCGGCTCGCTTTGTCTGGCACGGGCTGCGGAAGCAGGTGGCCGCCTGGTCCCGCTCCTGCATTCCGTGTCAAACCTCCAAGGTCCACCGGCACACTCGGCCCCCCGTCCAGCAGTTCACGGTCCCCGCAGTCCGATTCCTCCACATCCACGTGGATCTCGTCGGCCCGTTACCCCACTCCAGGGGCTACACCCACCTCCTCACGGTAGTCGAGCGGTTCACCCGGTGGCCGGAGGCGCTCCCGTTGTCCGACATCTCAGCAGCCTCCTGCGCTCGGGCTCTGGCACTAAATTGGGTTGCCCGTTTCGGTGTCCCGGACGTCATCACTACCGACCGGGGCGCCCAATTCACCTCGTCCCTGTGGGTGGCTCTGACTCAGCTGTGCGGGTCCCGATTACAACAAACCACCGCCTATCACCCCCAGGCCAACGGGATGCTGGAACGGTTCCACAGGCAGCTTAAAGCGTCACTCACTGCCCGCCTGTCCGGCCCCGACTGGGCCGACCAGCTCCCATGGGTTCTCCTGGCTATCCGCACGGCTCCGAAGCACGATCTCGGAGCTTCCTCGGCAGAACTGGTCTATGGCTCGCCCCTACGGGTACCAGGCGACGTTCTCCCTCAATGTTCTACCCTCCCTCCCTCCGCGGGTGGGGTCCCTGGCCCCGGTCCCTGCTTCTCGTCACGGGGATCCCCCTTCACATGTCCCGGCGGCCTTGGGCGACTGTGAGTTTGTGTTCCGACGCATCGATGCCCACCGTCCCCCGTTCCGGCCAGTTTACCAGGGTCCGTTCAGGGTAGTGAAGAAAGGCACAGTCACCTTCACGTTGGAAGTGGGCACACGACAGGAGGTCGTCTCGGTGTCCCGCCTTAAGCCTGCCTATTTGGACCCAGACTAGCCCGTCACAGCGGCTCAACCTCCTTGCCGGGGCCGACCTCTGGCCGCGGCTCTCGTACAGCAGTTTTCCCCCTCGCTGCCCCCGTTCGGGACTCCTCTTCCCCCGGTCGCTTTGCCACTGCCGCCTCCGGCTCCGTCAGTTTCCCCTCCTCCCGCGGTGCCGGTTTCTCCGTCCCCACCCCCGGTTGGGCCTCCCTCTCCTCTCCGCACCCGCTCCGGTCGGGTGGTCCGGGCACCTGCCCGGTACCGCACCGAGGGTTCTGGGGGGGGGGGGGGGTCATGTAGGGGCACAGGGATTGGTCCGGACCATCGAACCCTCTGATTGGTAGAAGAGGTGAGGTGGTGCGCAGGTAAAGGAACCAGGCAGTCTGGTTTAGAACTCCAAGAGAGACAGTAAGATTTATGGTTGTTTGTCGTTTACAGCGTTGGTTTTGTCACGGTTGTTAGTCTTCTAATAAACGTCTACCTCAACGCACATCGCCTTACGACTCACCATAATAGCATGAACATACAAACAAACAAATTGGGAGAAAGAATAGAAGAGTGGACCAGTGATCTCTCAAACGTATGCCACCACACAATAAGACAATGGCTGATCTGATTGTAATTTTAACTATATTCCTCTCTAACCGTACAAATATTTCACCCTTTTGCTCACTAAGTGGCTTATTAACTTTGCCTTAAAAATATTCAAAGATGGTGCTTCCACCTTCCTTCATGCAAGAAAGTTTCAGACTCACAACCTGATTAAAAGATAGTGCCCCCTTCCTTTGCTTAAATGGATGATCATTCATTTTCAAACTGTGAACTTGGCATAATCCTTAGAAGGCAACCAGCCTGTTCCAGGTATTAGTCTAGTAAATCTTCTCTGAACAGCTTCTAACCAAAGCAAAACCTTCCTCAAAAAAGGAGACCAATATTGTATGTAGCACGAACACAATATTGTATGGATTGCTTCACCAATGCCCTAAATAACTAAAGTTTAACCTCTCCATATTTATTATGCTTTTATATTACCTGCTATGTTTCCAGATTAACCTTTTAAAAAATCATTCTCTTGGAAACTAAGAGCTTTGTAAATTCTCATCATTTATTTTTTGTGTTTTTGTGGACAATTTCATATTTTCCCATATTATATCACGACTTTTATCTTTCAAAAACTCAAAGACCTGGAATCTAGGAGGGAGTAGAAAGGGAGATAAATGTAAATACAATGTTGAAATATAGGAAGTAATATTAACCCCAAAGTGTGTAGATTTAGAAAAAGTTGCCCTCAGGTCCCAGTACTTCAAGTGTGGCCTCACCAATGCATCATGATATCCTAACTTTTGTACTCAATACCCATAAAACTATGAGACATCGGAACCTAATTTGACCATTCAACCCATCAAGTCTATTCCGCCATTCAATCATGGCTGATCTATTTTTCCTCTCAACTCCATTCTCCTGCTCTTCCCGATGAATGCCTTCGTCACCACACTGTCCAACTGACTCGCCACTTTCATGGGACCCTTACTCTAAGATCTCTCTGTTCTGCAACACTACCCAGGGCTCTACCGCTGTCCTTCTCTGGTTTGACACACCAAAGTGCCACACCTTACAATTGCCAGAGTTAAGTTCCAAGGTCAGTCACCAGTTATCATGGGTGAGAAGCTGCTTCGATGGGGCCAGCTTCCACTCACAAACAGGAGCACGAATCAAAACCTTCAGCACGGAAGATGCTTTGATCTGAAGATGATGCGTTATGTTTTTTGTATAGATTTAAACTTGTATCTGCTGATTAGTCACTTATCCTGCAGTCGTGATCGTGGTGCTGGAAACCTCTACTGACAATCTGCAGAACCTCCGTGTGACAGTGATGTAGCTGACATTTGCCGAGAAGTTGGATCGTGCAGTTCTGTTAGATACATTTCTTGTTTTATAAATTGACTGGATCAAAAAACGGGGACTGGCCGCGTGGATCACAAATTTTGTGTATGTTATTCAGGCATTTAATACAGTGAGGATCCTAGACGTGTGAAGTCACAAACAACTATATATAGGTCGGGACACCTCTTCTGGAATTTTTATTGTTGTGCAAGTGGTCCCCATCATCCCTCGATTACGCCTGGAGAGGTGGCTTTTTCAGTGTCTGTTGGGATTGCTTTACGTGATTTAAAGGGACCACCTAGTTAATCTATCTCATGTGGACACTTTTCAGTCTGAAGAAGGGTCCCAATCCAGAATGTTCTCCATGTTCTCCAGATATGCTACCTGACCCGTTGAGTCACTCCAGCACTTTGTGTCTCTTTCGGTAAGTCAAGTCAATTTTATTTGTATAGCACATTTAAAAACAACCCACGTTGACCAAAGTGCTGTACATCAGTTCAGGTACTAAGAAACGAACATACAATGGCACACAAATATAACAGCACATACATAAACAGTTCACAGCGCCCCCTCAGAGGGCCTCAAATGCTAGGGAGTAGAAATAGGTTTTGAGCCTGGACTTAAAGGAGTCGATGGAGGGGGCAGTTCTGATGGGGAGAGGGATACTGTTCCACAATCTCGGAGCTGCAATCGCAAAAGCGCGGTCACCCCTGAGCTTAAGCCTAGACCGCGGGATAGTGAGTAGCCCCAAATCGGCCGACCTGAGGGACCTGGAGATAGAGTGGTGGGTTAGAAAGGTAAACCAGCATCTGCAGTCCTTCAATTCTTCATGTGGACCCATTTTCATTTCTTTGGATCCATCCCAGTGAAATTGAAGCCTAACTGGACTCTCCCACTTCTGCGTGCTCGGAACCCTTACCCTGTTCACCACACCACCAGCCACTCGATTCCTTCAGTATAACTGCTCGTCATCATCAACATCATTGCTGTTCATTCATAGAAAACAACTCTCCAGATCCGATAAGTACTTGTTCATCTCCTTTTCTCTCACATATGCATCCCTCCAACAATGTCTTAACATATTCCCTCCGTGTGGGAAAGACCTTAGCTTGGGTCAGGCTGTTTCACCCCTGCCCTCCTGTGCTCTTTAATTTCCACATGGCACACACACACAATCAAGCTATTTGTTGTTAGGTCACGCAGAAATTAATTGGCAAATCTCCGCAAGTGTTGAATAAATTGTTGAAGAGAGCTTAAATCCCTGACATTTTAAATACCTGATCATTCAGGTATCAGAAAACGTGATTATGCTTTTCAACCAAATGCATTAGAGTGGAGACACAAGGAACTGCAAATGCTGGAACCTTGAAAAAAACACAAAGTACTGAAGGAGACCAGCACGCCAGGCAGCATCTATGGAGGGATTGGACAGATGAGGGACATGGGGAGAAGGCAGGCACAGGTTACTGATTGTCGATGATCAACCATGATCACAATGAATGGCGGTGCTGGCTCGAAGGGCCAAATGGCTTCCTCCTGCACCTATTTTCTATGTTTCTATGATATTTCCCGTCGGGATTCTTCTTCAAACTGACCCACAGATGCTGCCTGACCCGTTGAATTCCTCCAGCGCTTTGTGTTTTGCAGGATCTGGACGGAGGTGACGGCTGGAGGCCCTGCGGCAGCCTGGGGCTCGACTGGATCAGGTGCCGTTCCGACAGACGGAGCAACGATGCTGGTGATGATGAGCAGTTGTACAGTGCTGCTCCAGGCCCTGCAGGCCTACAGCGGCACTGAGCGGTGGAGCAGCGGTGGAGGAGAGCCACTGTACAACTGCTCATCATCACCAGCATCGTTGCTCCGTCTGTGTCAAGAGTGACTTGGACATGTTGTGTGAGTGGGCGGATGCATGGCAGATGCAGTTTAATGTGGATAAGTGTGAGGCAATCCACTTTGGTGGTAAGAATAGGAAGGCAGAGTATTATCTGAATGGTGTCAAGTTAGGAACAGGGGACGTACAACGAGATCTGGGTGTCCTAATGCATCAGTCGCTGAAAGGAAGCATGCAGGTGCAGCAGGCAGTGAAGAAAGCCAATGGAATGTTGGCCTTCATGACAAGAGGAGTTGAGTATAGGAGCAAAGAGGTCATTCTGCAGTTGTACAGGGCCCTAGTGAGACCGCACCTGGAGTACTGTGTGCAGTTTTGGTCTCCAAATTTGAGGAAGGATATTCTTGCTATTGAGGGCATGCAGCGTAGGTTTACTAGGTTAATTCCCGGAATGGCGGGACTGTCGTATGTTGAAAGACTGGAGTGACTAGGCTTGTATACACTGGAATTTAGAAGGATGAGAGGAGATCTTATCGAAACGTATAAGATTATTAAGGGGTTGGACACGTTAGAGGCAGGAAGCATGTTCCCAATGTTGGGGGAGTCCAGAACAAGGGGCCGCAGTATAAGAATAAGGGGTAGGCCATTTAGAACTGAGATGAGGAAAAACTTTTTCAGTCAGAGAGTTGCGAATCTGTGGAATTCTCTGCCTCAGAAGGCAGTGGAGGCCAATTCTCTGAATGCATTCAAGAGAGAGCTAGATAGAGCTCTTAAGGATAGCGGAGTCAGGGGGTATGGGGAGAAGGCAGGAATGGGGTACTGATTGAGAATGATCAGCCATGATCACATTAAATAGCGGTGCTGGCTCGAAGGGCCGAATGGCCTCCTCCTGCACCTATTGTCTATTGTCTATTGTACAACCGCTGATCACCACCAGCATCATTGCTCTTAACACATGAACAGCAACTGTCCGGATCAGATATGTATTTATTGACCACCCTTTCCCTCACCTATGCACCCCTCCAATAATGAGTCTTTTCACATCTTATGTTATCTTGTGTCAGGCTGTGTTACCTCTACCCTCATGGGCAGAATTGTCATTTGACGCGCACACACACACACATAACCAAGCTATTCATTGTCAGGTCATGCAGAAGTTGCTTGGCATATCTCTGCAAGTGTTGAAGACATTCTAGATCATTGCCTCTATTATTATTGATCAGGGAATGCCAGAATTGGAAGTGAAGGATACAATTCTGGATCATTGCACAACATCACAAAAAAAAAGAATGATTGCTTTTTTTGAAAGTGAGGGAATTAAATTGTAGTGTTTCCCCAGGGTTTGAAGATTAAATTCAATGGGGTCCAAAAACAAAGTTCAGTCCAAATCTAAAAATAAAATTTATCAAAGATGTTACCAATTCCTTGTGCTTAAACTTGTGTTTATCGAATGGTTTGAACAATCTATCCAGAAAGAGTTCAGTGAGTTTTTTTGTAAAGGGCCATTGAAACACTTGCATAGACACAAAGTGCTAGAGTAACTCAGTGGGTCAGGCAGCATCTCTGGAGTAAAAGGATGGGTGACGTTTCAGGTCGGGACCTTTCTTCAGACTGGTTGAAACACTTGGTTGCTTTGTTTTAATGTGGTTGCGATGAGTGAAATTTATGCCACTCATTTTCAGCAAAAGTCATATTTTCTTACAATATGGACAGAGGTCATTCTATGCCCTTCATTGAGTTTATGCCAAACTCTCAGAGCACTCCAATCAATTCCATTCCCCATTTACTCCCTCGTATTCTGCATTCTCTCACTATATCCACCTATCAATTCTCCTGCCACACACCCATATCTTGCCAATTAAACCTCCAGCATGACATTAGGATTTGGGAAGAAACCTTGGCAGCCAACAGAATCCCACGCAATCACAGGACGGACATGCAAACTCCGCACAGTCAGCACCCAAGCTCGGCATCGAACCCTGGCCACCGTAGCCATACAACACTCACATTTACGTGCTGAACAATTTTATAGAAGCTTGAATACATGGAATGATTTGCGTTTTCCAATCCAAATGAAAATTGCATGAATTGTAGACTGGCAAACAGGCTCATCCTATTCATTGAAATAAAAAGGATACCTTAAATGAAGGAAGAGGAGACTGCACATGCTGGAATCTTGAGTGAAAACCAAACCACTGGAAGAACTCAGCATCTGTGGAGGGAGATGATCAGACTACATTTTGAGTCCTGACCCAAAATGTCGGCCTGTCCATTCCCTCCATGGTTGCTGCCTGACCTGGAAAGTTCCTTCACCACTTTGTTTTTGTGTTCAGGAAGCATCAAATGTTTAGTTTAGTTTAGAGATACAGCAAGCCTTGTGGCCCTGAGTGTATGACGACCAGCAATCACCCCGTACACTAGTACTAACCCACACAGTAAGGACAATTTACAATTATACCAAGCCAATTAACCTACACACAGGTGGTCACAGTGCCGCAGTGGTAAAGTTGCTGCCTTACAGCGAATGCAGCGCCGGAGACCTGGGTTCAATACAGACCATGGGTGCTGTCTGTACGGAGTTTGTACGGTCTCCCCGTGACCTGCGTGGGTGTATTCCGAGATCTTCGGTTTCCTCCCACACTCCAAAGATGTACAGTTTGTAGGTTAATTGGCTTGGTAAATGTAAAAATTGGCCCTAGTGTTAATGTGCTGGGGATCGCTGGTCGGCGCGGACCCGGTGGGCCTGTTTCCGCGCTGCATCGCTAAACTAAACTAAACCTGCACGTCTTTGGAGTGTGGGAGGAAAGCGGAGCACCCGGAGAAAACCACGCAGGAGAACATAGAAACTCCATACAGACAGCACCCGCAGTCAAAATTGAACACAGGTCTCTAGCGCTGTGAAACAGTAATTCTACTGCTGCCATGTTCTTTATATCCAGATCTATTCAGCTCTATAGTGCTTGATCTCTTCTGTTTATATTATCATGTGCCTCAAGCAACATGTCTGTTGATAGTCAAGAAAATAAAACCCTTAAGGACCTGTCCCAGTTACGCGATTTTTAAGGCAATTGCCGGCGACTGTCAAAGTCGTAGCAGATCGCTGAAATTTTCTTTTACCCTACGACAATGACCACGACAATGCCGAGTCAGGTCGATACAAGTTACGTTTTTTGTTAACCTAGCATCTGGCTAAGAGATTACACCATCTTCGGAAACATCGCAAAATTCCCACGCTTACCTGACCATCAAATTGTCGCCTCCAATCTACCTGTCAAATGTCCTGACGGTAAATAAATTAGTTAAACAAAACTATCTTCTGGTATCTTCAAATGCCTTTTCTTAATTTAATATTACGTGCTTCTAAATACATCTGCGACAACCTAGCAAACCTGGGGACAGCGTGCGACAGCGCCCGCAATAAGCTACGATACCTGGCGACAAGCCAGCTGTCGCCGAGAAATTTCTATCTGGAAAGTTTTTCCGCGATGCGCCGAGATCCGCTATGATTCATTGAACATACCTCACGATCATGCCCGCGACACCCCGGCAAACGTTCGGCGACAGCCTAGTCACCGGCAGTCGCCTTAAAATCGTCTAAGTGGGACAGGCTCTTTATGTTCCATGCAAAAATAAGGAGTGCATGCTGGGTTGTAATTAACTGCTCTTTGTGAGTAAGGCCAAATGGCTTGGAGGGACTCAGTAGTTAATTTACACTCCAGCTGATTTTCCTATCCAATAACTTATGTCTCTTAAAGAACATCACTGAATAAGAACACTAAGTGCCTGAAACTTCAAAGGGGTGATAAGTTGCTGAGGGTTTTGGAAACTTCTAAAAATATTGCGTGATTAACTAGATCCAACTCATTTTATTGATGTTACGGGTAACAACAGAACTAAATTTACACATCACTTAAGAGTTAATCTTTAATCTCACACCAGAAGTCAATTTCCAAAATAACTGTTGAGTTTCGTGAATGTTCTTAAAAAGACATTTGGACAGGTACATGAATAGGAAAGGTTTAGAGGGATATGGGCCAAATGCAGGAAGGTTAGACTCATGTAGATTGGGCATCTTGGTCGGTATGGGCAGGATGGGCCAAAGGGTCTGTTTCTTGTGCTGTATGACTCTAATATCGTAGTGTAAGGAGTTTGTATCTGAGTTGTAAAAATCTGTCTCTTTATTTCCTAAACTAGCATTCCTCCCATTATAGTGAGTCAGCGCCATACAGCAAATGCCGTTTGCTGTATGTTAACAAATCAGTAGGAATAGGTTGCCACAAGGAAAATTTGAGCATTGCAATTCATCTCTTCTCTGAGCATAAGACTGAAGCTTTGCCACATCAAGTTCAGGACCCCACAATGTCCAAGGGGAAACGCTCTTACTTCATTCAGGGAAAACTGGTTCAATAGTCAAACAATCAACATCAATCGCTGAGCTCCATCTTTTCTACACCTCTTGAGGAAGATTATTTGTACTCAATGGATGCTGCCCACAACCAAACCTATAACATAGGTTTTCAATCAAATATCCAAATGGAAAGGACATTTGGACGGGTGCATGGGGAGGAAATGTTTTGAGGTATATGGGCCATATGTGGGCAAATGGAATGTTTTGAATAGCATCTTGGTTGGCATGGACAAGGAGGGCAGAAGGGCCTGTTTCTGTGCTATATGACTCTAGGAGTCAGTGACTCCAAATTCTAAACCACAAATTCTCCATAATGGAGTAAGCAGCGCTTTGAAATCTTTTACTTTCAAGATCAACATGCTTATGTAGTGAGATGTAGTCTGGTGGTGCGCGTTTCAGAGAATCAGACTTGTTTGAGAAAGTTATTAAGATATTGCATTCATCATTGGCACAGTGGGCTTCATAGTTATCCCACAGTCACCACTGGAAAACCAAACAGAACTGGATTTTTTTTAAACAGTCTCAATCAGTCCGCTCGGACCTAACAGATCTTCCGGTTGCCAAACACTTTAATTCCCCTTTCCATTCCCACACTGACATGCTGAGATGCTACATTCTGCCTAGGTCTCTTCCATTGTCCTAGGTCCTAGGTCTCTTCCATTGTCAGAGTGAGGCCAAATACAAATTGGAAGAGGAGCATCTCATATTTCACTTGGGCAACTTACAACCCAGTGGTATGAAAATTGATTTCTCTAACTTCAAGCAACCCTTGCAGCTCCTCTCTCTTCATCCCTCCCCCACCCAAGTCGTACCAGTTTCAGTGTTCTTGTTGAGTCTCATTGTCTGTACTCATTTTCACCTAGACCACAGCTATTAATGGCCTGTCTCCTTTATCATCATTACTTTTTTTGCATATCTCTCATTCATCTATATACTAAAACTCGTTTGTCTGGGGTGGGGGAGAGGGGAGTGGGGGAGGGGGAGAGGGGAGGGGGGAGTGGGGAGGGGGAGAGGGGAGTGGGGAGGGGGAGAGGGGTGGGGGAGGGCAGGAGGAGAGGGTGCTGCACCAATGCAGGAGAGGTTTGGTCTAGTTTGTTCTATATCTCTCCACATCATCGCCTATGCCTCTCGTTTCCTATTCCCCTGACTCTCAGTCTGAAGGAGGGTGTCGACCCGAAACGTCACCTATTCCTTTTCCCCAGAAATGCTGCCAGACCTGCTGAGTTACTCCAGCTTTTTGTGTCTATATTTGTTTTAAACCAGCATTTTCACTTCCTTCCTACACAATCAGTCTCAAGTACTGGGCAGATCACTAAACAAAATCATTTGCAGTTTTAAAGTGGGTTTTCTCATAGAGACACATTAAATGAAACAGCTTGTCCATCTGCTGCCAATGAGCATATTATTTGAAGAGCCAATTGTTTCGGAACATACGGTTAATTTGACACTGCTCCAGAATATTATGTTGTTACTGAACAAATACTTTTATGATATGCTTGGCTATGAATTCCCTTTATTGTTTGGATAACATTACTGACGAACAGATGTGAATATCAACAATCAGGAGCTGACTGTAGGAACAGGCCACGGGGAAGAAATATTTTTTTAAATCATTTTCATAAAAGCTTTGTAAATATCCCATTTTTAATCTCTCGAAAAAATTTAAGAACAAACAAGATCATTTTGATTACAATTAAAAATCTTCACGGAAATATGTTTTCACACACAACGTAGGAAAAAAAAATATTGCTATTTTGAGAAAACTTAAATTAAATCAGAATAACTTACAGAGCAGTTACATCATATTTTTCTCACGCTTAATAACTTTTGCCTTTTCTTCCCCCAGCGCAGCGATAGAGTTGCTGCCTTAAAGCGCTTGGAGCGCCAGAGACCCAGGATCGATCCTGACTAAGGGTGCTGTCTGTTTGGAGTTTGTACGTTCTCCCTGTGACCACTTGGGTTTTCTCCGAGATCTTCGGTTTCCTCCCACATTCTAAAGATGCAGGTTAATTGACTTGGCTTAGGTGTAAATTGCCCCTGGTGTGTGTAGGATAGTGTTAATGTGCGGAGATCTCTGGTTAGTGCAGACTCGGTGGGCCAAAGGGCCTGTTTCCGCGCTGTATCTCTAAACTAAACTAAACACATACAATATAATATCAAACAATGTGTTATTATTAGCATCTATTTATAAAGGACTAATATTTGATTTAGTATTTGAAAAACGTCTGACTTCAACATTGGCGACTTATTACAGTTGTCCCAGAAGAGGGTCTCCTATTACCCATTATAATTGTTTCACTCTTTAAGTTGTGAATGATTGTACTCGTGATATGATTTTACTGGATAGCATGCAAAACAAAACATTTCACACACACACATATCTACACACATACCTGTACATACAGACACACAAGACAATGGAAAATACATCAGGCATCACAATTTTTATTTCTAGGTTCAAGCTTCGGTTTATTATTGTCGTGTGTTACCGAGATACAGTGAAAAGCCTTTGTTTTCATGCTAACTAATTCAAATCAGATAACAGGTGCACTCTTGCCCAGAATCGAGGACCAGAAGACATTGGTTTAAGGTGAAGGGGAAAAGATTTAAAAGGAATCTGAGGGGTAACTTTTTCACACAAAGGGTGGTGGGTGTATGGAACAAGCTGCCAGAGGAGGTAGTTGAGGCTGGGACTATCCCAACATTTCAGAAGCAGGTACATGGATAGGACAGGTTTGGAGGGATATGGACCAAATGCAGGCAGGTGGCATGTGTGTGGCTGGGACATGTTGGCCGGCGTGGGCAAGTTGGGCCGAAGGCCCTGTTTCCATATTGTATCACTTTATGACTCTAATACTCTATGTGAATACAATCAAGCCAAACATAAGCACAGCACGTCGAGTGACGTGAATGATGCAGAGGGCAGAATGTAGCATCTCAGCAATGTAATACGATAGTTCCAGAGAAAAAGTCTAATGTTCACAATGAGATAGGTTGGAAACACAGGACTGAACCCTAGCTTATGCAAGAATAGTTCAGAAGTCCATTGACAGAAACTGTTCCTGAGTCTGGTGGTGCATGCTTTCAGTCTGTGATATCTTCTGGCTGACAGGAGTGGGAGGATGATGGAATTACATTTTTGGGATGTGGGTGTCAACAGCGCTGATTAGAACAGGATTTATTGTCTATCCTTAATTAAATTATAGAAGGGCAGCCAGATTCAAGTGGTTAACTTACCTCGAGAGTTGATTGCCAACATTATCCTCTGACTTTGTTGTTAGTTTTAGTTTAGTATATGATTGCCATGTGTACCAAGATACATTGCAAAGCTTTGTTTTGCATCCAATCCAGTAAAATTATACAAGTATAACCATACACAAGCAAAACAGTGAAATGATTATAGTGGATAATAGTAGATCCCCTTCTGGGGCAGATGCGAAGTCACCATGCTTTGGTGCAATCTTGCAACTATCAAGTTTCAAGTCTTTGAAACCATCAGGTCTGATCTTGGCCCAAGAAGGTTTGCATTTCTTATTTTCTCATGTTAAAGCCTGGTGTCCTGGTGGCACTTGGGTACATGTGGGGATATCAGTGATGCAGGGGCTCGGCCTGGTCCATTGCTGCCACTTCCTTTCACAGCCGCTGCAACTCAGTGCAGCTACTGCAGGCAGGCAGGCTGCGCTCAATCTGCTCCTTAACCCGATACTGCAGAGCTTCCAGCAGCCGCCTCACCTTCCCGTTCCCACCCTATGACCTGTGACCCTGGCCACCATGCCTGCTGCCCCTCCACTTCCGTGGGCCCAGGTCACATGTTCTTCTTGAGACCTGAAGAAGGGTCTCGACCTGAAACGTCACCCATTCCTTCTCTCCTATTTATATATATATACCTCATTACAGAATTTAGCATTCAACTTTAGTTTTAATTTAATTTAGGTTAGTTTAGTTTAGTTTAGTTTAATTTAGCTGAGTTACAGTGCAGAAAGACCCTTCGGACTATCAAGTCCATGCCGACCAGTGATCTCCACACACATGAGGGACAATTTACAATTTTACCAAGCCTGTTACCCTACAAACCTGTATGTCTTTGTAGTGTCGGAGGAAACTGGAGCACCCAGAGAAAACCCACGCAGGTTATGTGTGTGTATGTGTATGCGTGAGTATGTGTGTGTATATACATATATACATACATATATACATACACACACATATATTTAATTATTTATTTATATATATTTATATATACATATACATATAAACATATACACACACACACACAGAACTTTTTTTCGTTTATTATATATTTTACAGTGTACTATGTTTACATGTGTATATATAAACACACATGTAAACATAGTACTCTGTAAAATATATAATAAACGAGAAAAAGTTCTCTCTGTGTGTATATATATATATACATACATGTATATACTGTATACACACACACATATATATACAGTATAAACACACACACACACACATATATATATATATAACTTTTTTTTCTTGTTTATTACATTGTTTACAGTGTATTATGTGCCATAGTGAGGCCCACCGGAAATTGGAGGAACAGCACCTCATATTTCGCCTGGGCAGCTTGCAGCCCAGTGGTATGAACATAGACTTTTCCAACTTTAGATAGTTCCTCTGTCCCTCTCTTCCCCTCCTCCTTCCCAGATTTCCCTCTATCTTCCTGTCTCCACCTATATCCTTCCTTTGTCCCGCCCCCCTGACATCAGTTTGAAGAAGGGTCTCGACCCGAAACGTCACCCATTCCTTCTCTCCTGAGATGCTGCCTGACCTGCTGAGTTACTCCAGCATTTTGTGAATAAATACCTTCGATTTGTACCAGCATCTGCAGTTATTTTCTTATAGAACCTGTGCATGAAGATCAAACCTGGGTCTTTGACGCTGTAAGGCAGCAACTCTGCCACTGTGCGGCCAAACATCACTGGCATATAAAGTGACTAGGACGAAGGTCCCAGTGAAATGATCAGTGGTGACCGCTATTTGTGAATGCTATTAAATCTTTAACCAGTGATGAAGCTAAATGGAATCAGGATGATATTTGGTTGTCCATTCATTCATTGTTCTGATGATTACGATTTCCAAAGAGGGAAACTTTTACAATGCTTGCTTTTCTCACTGGCAAGAACATGGAAGAAAAAACACAAAATGCTGGAGTAAGTCAGTGAGGCAGGCAGCATCTCTGGAGAGAAGGAATGGGTGACGTTGAGACCCTTCTTCAGACTGTCTCAACCCGAAACGTCACCCATTCCTTCTCTCCAGAGATGCTGCCTGTCCCGCTGAGTTACTCCAGCTTTTTGTGTCCATCTTCAGTTTAAACCAGCATCTGCAGTTCCTTCCTAAACACAGAAGAAAGAACAATTGTCAAATACAGAGCACTTGAAAACTGAACAAGGTGATGATGTGTGTTTTTTTTTAACTGGGCAGACTTAGGGCTCTTTGTCTTCACTGCAACTTTCAAACAGAGAATCAAGACCAGCTGGCGCCCACTATCAATCTTTCACTGATTAAAGCAAACTGTCCACTCCAGCCAAGAGCCATTACTGCCGGATGGGGCCAGGCCAAGCTGAGGTCAGGCAGCAAAATATAGGAAGAAATAATCAGCCCTTTGCAAAATTGCCCCTGCCGTTCCTAAGAAATTTGTGAGAATGTAATTGGGGTTTAAAGAATCATCTATCATCCTAAAGTGAAGTTTTAAATCAAAGTTAAATAATCAATTTGAAATAATGGGGTTTTTTTTACATTCAAGTTCTGTGTACAGCTGAGAGCAATTATTATGCTAAACAGAGCTTTGATATCAATGTGGCTTGATATCTATGTAATTAATAATAGGAACGAATGATAAAATATGAATATAATTAAAACTAGATCAATGTAATTAATTTGAAATGAATGTACATAGATATGCACAGCATCCTCTCTCTGAATGCAGTATATATTGTGGACTTTGAGATCAGGACAGTGGAGGGAGAAGTAATGCTTTGCTTTGTATCTGTAATGTGCCTGGTCTGTGAGCCTAGGCAAAAACACAACATCTTTTAACAGGGACACATGGAACTGCAGATGCTGGAACTTTGTGTGGAACACAGAGTGCTGGAGTAGCTCAACAGGTGAGGCAGCTTCCCTGGAGGACAAAGATAGGTGACATTTCAGGTCGGGACCCTTCTTCAGACTGATTCATAGGATATTTGACCTATGGAACCATGTACTTGGTTTCTCCTCATTTTTTCTCAAGGCTTCACATGCGAATATTAGAATCTTTACAGTACATTTGCAAAAAAGAATGTTTGCAATTATTGTAGAATTTTCTCTGCCAGTTGATTAACCTTATACTAATGTTTAACATCATACTTTCTTATAAATCATGTTTGCTGTCCTATAAATGATGTCACTTTCTGATTATGTTACAATTAACCATCCTGTGCTCATTGAAGATGTATTTTCAAATGGATATGTTAAATGGTAAATTAAAACAAAAACAATCTGGAAGCATTAATGGATGTTACACACACTGAAGCCTCAAATATTACCAGCCCACTGCTCCCCCTCTGTGATTCCTCCTACTCGCTACCTCGTTTTCACACCTTACCCTTCCTTATCTCTGTGTCTCCCTCACCCCTGACTCTCAGTCTGAAGAAGGGTCTCAACCTGAAACGTCGCCCATTCCTTTCAACCAGAGATGCTGCCTGATACTCTGGCATTTAGTGTCTATCTAGTGTAAACCAGCATCTGCAGATCCTTCCTACACACTTCATTACCTATTTCTCTTCCCAGCCTCTGTGGCCTTACAGCAGTTCCTGCCCAGGGATATTCCCAGCTCCCTTGCTCACTCTTCTTGCTGGAAGAAACAGCTAAAAGGTTGGCAAAAAAATTAACAACCACGCTGAACCCAGTGGTATCCTTCTGATGAAAAGTTCCTGAAATACCAGTTCACTAAACACCTTTGCAAATGGTTGTGTGTGTTGATGATTTACTGGCTATGATTTAGATTTCCATCTGAAGATTCTGCAGTATTTTACTCTTTTTTCCAACCCTACCTTGATTTGATAGCCACAGATCAAATGTGAGCTGCCCCAGCGATATGAATATTGACTTCTCTAACTTCAAGTGACCCTTGCTTTCCCTCTCTCTCCATCCCTCCCCCTTCCCAGTTCACCAACCAGAATGACTGTCCCAGATTACATTTTATCTCTGTTTGCTTTGTTGTCATCTTCTCCGAGCTAACAATGACCTATTGTACATTTCCCTTGAATCTCATCTCCTTTGATGTCTCGTTTTCACTATCTCTATCTCTGTGTCTCCCTCTCCCCTGACTCTCAGTCTGAAGAAGGGTCTCAACCTGAAACGTCGCCCATTCCTTTCCCGCTGCCTGTCCCGCTGAGTTACTCCAGCATTTTGTGTCTATCTTTGGTGTAAACCAGCATTTGCAGTTCCTTCCTACAGAAAGAGGGTCTCTGATCAATGATAAGAACGTGTTGTGTAGGAAGGAACTTCAGATGCTAGTTTAAATCGAAGGTAGACACAAAATGCTGGAGTAACTCAGTGGGGCAGGCAGCATCTCTCGAGAGAGAGAGAAGGAATGGGTGACGTTTCGGGTCGAGACCTGAAGAGGGGACTTGACCAGAAACGTCACCTATTCCTTCTCTCCAGAGAGGCTGCCTGTCCCGCTGAGTTACTCCAGCATTTTGTGTCTGCAAAAGAACATGTTGCCCAGTTTAACCAATGGTGCCCAACAGTCATTGGCTAATGCTATCCCTAGTTGCATTGAAATTGCACCTTACATTGCAACACTGTTGTAGTATCTTTATCACAGTTGTTCACAAGTCCACACACCACTGCATTCTCAGGAGCAATTGAGGATTCCGGTACATGCAAACCATATCAATGATGCTAATGTTCCTATGAATGAACAAATAATGCAGCTGATTTGCACACATTTTAAACCCTTGCCTTTTAGTATTTTGGTAGAAAACAATGATATGATTTGCACATGCTTGAATGAAATCCAAATTTGATGAATGATTTTCTGCAAACAAAATGTTAGGTTTAACTTGCTTCTACTGGGGCAGCCGTGTAAAGATCGTGATCTCAGTGGTAGATCAGAAGCTGCATCTCCTGTGGTGAGCGATTTATATCCGACATCTAAAGCCATCCATAAATCTACAAGCAAGGCAGGGGTCTGACAGAATATCGCTCAATCATATTTCCAGCAACATTCAAAGCTTGACACCATCTGAGTAATAGCAGCCCGGTTGATTGGTACACAGTCCGTCATCCCCAACTTTCAGTTTCTCCACCACATTATCTGCAACGTGAGGCAAAATGCTCTGCAATTACTTGCTTAGGCTACATCGACAGTAACTCTTACACTGCCATCAATTTGAAGAAGGGTTCCATCCGGCGAGGTGGCGCCTCGATAGAGTTGCTGCCTTACAGCGCTAGAGACCCAGGTTCGATCCCGGGTGCTGTCTGCATGGAGTTTGTACGTTCTCCCCATGTCCACATGGGTTTTCTCCGGGTGCTCCGGTTTCCTCCCACTCTTCGAAGACGTGCAGGTCTGTAGGTTAATTGGGTTCGGTAAAAATTGTAAATTGCCCCTAGTATGTAGGACAGGGCTAGTGTTCGGGGATCGCTGGTCGGCGCGGACTCGGTGGGCCGAAGGGCCTGCTTCCACGCTGTATCTCTAAAGTCTGTAAAAACACTGCCAATCAATCTGAAGAAATGTCCCGACCCGAAATGTTGCCTATCCAGTTCCTTCAGAGATGTTATCTGATCAGCTGAGCTACTCTTGGTTCTCCACACGATTCCAGCATCTGCAGCTTCTTGTGTCATCAGTCATTCCATGTGCATCCTGGAACCGATTAGATTTGATGCATCTTTGAAGTAAAGATGGCAAAAAAACTGGGAGCACATTGAACAAAAACTGCTCTCCTTTAAGCAATAAATGTAATTTACAAAAACGATAACCTAAACAAGCAAGCAGATGCAGAAAGGACAAATCTTAGAACAACTCAGGCAAGGACAACTGTAGTGGTAGTCCTTGGAACCTAAGCAACAGAGTTGTTGCCTTACAGCGCCAGGGACCCAGGTTCGATCCTGACTACGGGTGCTGTCTGTACGGGGTTTGTACGTTCTCCCCATGACCGTGTGGATTATTCCCGGGTGCTCAGATTTCCTCCCACACTCCAAAGACGTACAGATTCGTAGGTTAATTGGCTTTGGTAAAGATTGTAAATTGGCGCTGGTATGCACGATTGTGCAGGTGAAAGGGGAATGTTGGTCGGAATGGACTCGGTGGGCCAAAGGTCCTGTTTCTGCGCTGTATCTCTAAACCAAACTAAACTGTAACACCCAGTGACAAATGAAGAAAGAGATGATATTTTCTTATTTATCTTCATGTCAAAATCAGTCAGCTAATAAAGCAGTGAAACTAACAGGATAGAAACATAGAAACATAGAAAATAGGTGCAGGAGTAGGCCATTCGGCCCTTCGAGCCTGCACGGCCATTCAATATGATCATGGCTGATCATCCAGCTCAGTAACCTGTGCTCAGGATACTAACAGATACTTGGACCTCTACATTTATCCTGTGCTTGTTGTCAAATGCACAGTATGCCTGTCAACACCATCTTCATTAGTCACATGAACCATGGTAAATAGACATGCTAAAACATATTTTGAACCACACCGTTCCTTCAATGAACAAAATTATAGGCTTCATTTCATGGAAAATGTCTTACTTTTCTGTGATCCCACATAATTCATGCAAACATCTCTAAACTTGTCGAGTTTACAGTACATGGCACAATCTAATCCATTTGTGAATATGCTGCATAAGCTTGCTCTTTTACATAGTTTGGAGAAGAGTTTCAGCGAAAGAGGCACTGAACACTAGAGTGGCACAGTGGTGCAGCAGTAGAGTTGCTGCCTTACAGCACCAGCGATCCGGGTTCGATCCCGACTATGGGTGCTGTCTGTATGGAGTTTGCACATTCGTAGGTGACTGTGTAGGTTTTCTGCAGGTGCTCCGGTTTCCTCCCAAACTCCAAAAATGTACAGGTTTGCAGGTTAATTGGCTTCTGTAAATTGGCCCTAGTGTGTAGTATAGTACTAGTGTATGGGGTAATTGCTGGTCAGCGCAGACTCGATGGGCCAAAGGGACTGTCCCCACAGTATATCTTTAAAGTCTAAAATAAAGTCTAAAGTCCACAGTGGTGTGCCAACATCACCACCATTCAGGCTGCATTCCATCACATGTTAGGCACCTCCAGCCACAAGATCTTTCGTCAAATGGCCGGGAAATGTCCAATTGGATCTGCTCTCTTCTTAAGACTGTAGGCAAATACAACATAGGAATAGGCCTCTCAGCCCACCATGTCAGTGCTGAACATGATGCCAAGATAAACTAATCTCATCTGTCTGCACGTGATCCATGTCCCTCCGTCCCCTGCATATCCACGTGTTGAATGCTTGACACGAGTGTCAAGCAAAGCCTATGAAGCGGGACACGTGTCAAGCGAAGTTTTCTTTATTCCTCAAGCACCATACAGCTCCCCAAACACCCAACCAGTTCAACTCCTCCTGGAACTCCTCTACCAACCGCCACTCCTCCCCGTTCCAAGTTCCGTGACCTCAGCCCCCCGAGCCGAGGGTTCGCACCACACGTGGCTCACCACCAGGGACCACCACAGAGTCAACAAAACCCACTCTTAAATCCCAAGATCATCTCTTACTCCACCACCACTCCTGGTAGTCCATTCCATGCACCCACCACCCTCTGTGTAAAAAAATAAAACTTGTCCCACACATCTCCTTCAAACTTTGCCCCTCTTGCAATTTAACCTATGCCCTCTTGTCATTGACATTTCTAGCCTGGGAAAATGGTTCTGACCATCTATTCTATCCATTCCTCTCATAATTTTATAGACTTCTTCAACCCTTTGTGTTATGTTCCACCCCCTCACCTCCAATACAAAAGTCCACATCGGGGGCAGGAATTGTAGGAAAATGGCAACAGGGTGTGGCAGCAATTGGTTCCATCACAGGCCTGGCTCACTCACTCATTGGTGTGGCACGGCAGAGCAGTAGTAGTGTTGCTGCATTGCAACACCAGAGACCCGGGCCCGATCCTCACTACGGGTGCTGTCTGTAGGTAGATTGTATGTTCTCCCCGTGACCGCGTGGCTTTCCCCCAGGTGCACCGGTTTCCGCCCACACCACCAAGACGATCAGGTTTGTAGGTTAATTGGCTTTGGTAAAAATTGTAAATCGCCCCTATGTGTTGGTGTAACGGGGATCGCTGGTCGGCGCGTACTTGGTGGGTCGAAGGGCCTGTTTCCACGCTGCCTCGCTAAACTAAACTAAAATCTCTCTGGAGCAGTAAGATGACTAAACCATTTACTCTCAGCCCCATTTCATCAGCGCCATCCGAATACTCCGATTTACATTTTATTGCTGCAAAGAATTGACATAACTTTGTGACTTCATTGCCAGCGAGCTATTAGGTATTATTTACGCTGCATGGCTGTCAACTCAATACCCTCCTACACAAGGTTCTAAGGAACATTTTAGACTGTGCACAATGACAGTGCTTTGATGATTTCTCTCATTCCTCCCTCCTCCCCATCACCTGCAATCACATCTTCAAGGCACAGGAGGTGATTTCTTCAAATATCACGTTTAATTTCCTCCAGAGAAGTTCTTTCTGCCAGCCTGTAGCTGTCAATGTTATTCTGTGTCTGTGTTCAGAAGTACTATGCCTTGGTAATAGCTGACATTTCTGACAATTATTCCACTGTATTCCCTTTGCCGCCCAGTCTTTGAAATTTACAATCGTTAGACTTGGAAGAATTTACTTCCTTTAATATCTTTGCACAAAACATGCAAGTGATTTTACATTAGTTGGAATTCTGATTTGGTTTTCCAGTTAATGCATTGTAACTGCAGGAGCAATCATTTTGATGTGCAAATTACACAATTTGTTTAGTTTATAGTTTAGTTTAGAGATACCACGCGGAAACAGGCCCTTCGGCCCACTGAGTCTGCGCCAACCCACGATCCCCGGACATTAACACTATCTTACACATACTCGGGACAATTTACATTTATACCAAGCCAATTAACCTACAAACCTCTAGTGCGTCTTTGGAGTGTGGGAGGAATCCGAAGATCACAGAGACACCCCACACAGCCACGGGGAGAATGTACAAACTCCGTACAGACAGCACCCGTAGTCGGGATCGAACCTGGGTCTCTGGTGCTATAAGCACTGTAAGGCAACAACTCTACCACTGTGGCACCATGCTGCCTGGGTCAGAAAGAGAAGTGGAAATCGCATAGTTAAGAGAACGTTTGTAACATATCTTAACAGCAGTGTGAGCAAGGGGGGGCAATAAGAGCCACAGGCCCCAAATAATCATCCAATTAAACGATATTTCTCTGGAACGTCAGAGGTTAAGGGGAGACTTGATAGAAGTTAAAAAAATTATGAGGAGTATAGATAGGGAAGACAGTCAGAACCTTTTTCCCAGGGAGGTAATGTCCAACACTAGAGGCCACAGTTAGATGGTGAGAGGGGAAAAGGTTAATGGAGCTGTGCAGGGCAAGTTCTTTTCCTCACAGAGAGTAGTGGGTGCCTGGAGTGGGTGCTGGAAGCAGGTATGATAATGGTGTTTAAGAGGCTATTAGTTAGGCACATGGAAGTGCAGGGACTAGAGGGATATGGATCAGCTACAGGCAAGATAAGATCAGTTTAACTGTGAATGGCACAAACACTGTCCATTCTGTGCTGTACTGCTCTATGTTCAACGTCCTATGAAAAATACATTATGGGTTATGGACAACCTTCCCACCCTCCCATCAAAAGAGAGCAAGTTTAAATTCCAGTCCAGGGCGTATGTCAGTGAATGTCACCACTGTGAGTTACCGTGCAATGTTACGATGTGGAATTCTGAACTGTATGGCCCTCACAATATAAGCAAAGTATCTACCCCATCTTTCTGAACCCTACAATGCTGCCGGTTCCCTGAACAAGTCCTTTTCCTCTGGAGTATAGATTTTACATTTAAGGTATAATTTCCTGGCGAGGGATTTGTATGTACGTCATAAACCCCGTTCACATTACCACCCAGACCACAGCTACTGCATCAACTTCACCTGCTCTTGCACATTACATTTTATTTCCAGGCCTCGAGTAATTAACACTAGATCCTGGAAGACACAGATAATCAATAATGAACAATGGGACTTTTAAATAAGAATGTAAGTTGAGTCCATTCAAGTTATTGTGCATGTCAATGTTGTCGTTACTGATATACAAACCCAAGTTCCTCATAAGAGAGAAAGTCATGTTCTCGGAGTCAGATGCAGTAAATATTTATGGCATTGTTACTAAGAACTGCCTTTGAGCAGCTATTTATTATTAATACATCTCAGTGCTAATTTACAATTAAACTAGGTTTTTTTTTTACACTTTTGGTACAAATCAATTCTAAGAAAATGAAATGCTAACTTAATTTGCAAAAGGCCTTGCTTTTTGTAATTTTAGGAGAACCCAAGGGGCAACAAACGAACAACCTTTCAACCCAAGAAAGCATGTCTTGTGATTGCCCAAATGCCACAGTGCTTCATAAATGCCATAAACATTTGAAGTAATATCATTGTTACTGACAACAAATCTATTACATGCCCTGAATAATCTCCTTGGGTAACAGATTGTAGAACTTTCCCAATTAAATGACATGGTTAATGGTTCCCAATAACATTGCTCGTGCGGCCATTCAGAACCTTGCAATGCCTTCAATGAACTCACTGGAAAATGTGAAGATCCTAGATTTACTCTTCATGTTACTTCGAGAAAAGAAACCCTACTTCTCAAAGTGATTGAGGACAATTGGGAATGGATTATTTTCAAGTCACGTCAGAAACACAAGATGGAATTCATCACCACTCCCGACTTCCATCCTCCCACATCCCTTGCCAATGCTGTACGAGGAGCCACACTGTTCCTGTCTTCAATTTCGTTCAATCCCCAACCTCATATTTCCCCTTCACAAAGACTCTTCCTCTCAACGTTTATTGAATGAAGCAGCACCATGTCTGGCAGAGGGAAAGGAGGCAAAGGACTGGGCAAAAGCGGAGCCAAACGGCATCGGGAAGCACTTTGTGATAATATCCAAGGCATCTCCAAACCAGCCATCTGCCGCCTGGCTCGGCGTGGCGGTGCCAAGCAAATCTCAGCTCTCGTCTACGAGGAGACCGGCAGGGTGCTGAAGGTTTTCTTAGAGAACGTGATCAGGGTTGCGGTCACCTGCACCGAGCACGCCCGAGCGTAAGACGGTCAGTGCCATGGATGTGGTGACACAAAATGCTGGAGTAACTCAGCGGGTCAGGCAGCATCTCAGGAGAGAAGGAATGGGTGATGTTTCGGGTCGAGGCCCTTCTTCAGACGTGAACGTGGTGTAATCTCTGAAACGCCAGGGCCGCACTCTCTCTCTTGGTTCGGCGGCTCAATAACCTCCACGTTTATTACTTCAGTTCAGCTAGTAGAGTGAGACCTTCAGCTAAGTATTATACTCATCTGGGTACAGCCATCTTTCTTCACCCTTGTTGAAAAAAAAGAACTACAGACGCTGGTTTGCACAAAAGGACACAAAGTGCTGGAGTAACTCAGCGGGTCTGGCAGCATTTCTGGAGAAGATGTATAGGTAATGATTCTTTTTTCAGAGTCCTTCTTCAGATTGGGAACCCTTCTTCAGTCTGAAGGAGGGTCCCAACCCAAAACGTCCCCTGTCCATGTTTTCCAGAGGTGCTGCCTGACCGCTGAGTTTCTCCCACACTTTGTGTCCTTTCTTTACCCTTCCCCCTTCAGACTCACCCTGCTGGCAAGTACTGGTAAGTCAGTAGTACAACCAAAGGCTGACAAACACAAATCAATTATATTTATTCACAAAATGCTGGAGTAACTCAGCAGGTCAGGCAGCATCTCAGGAGAGAAGGAATGGGTGCAGCCTGACCTGATGAGTTACTCCAGCATTTTGTGAATAAATACCTTCGATTTGTACCAGCATCTGCAGTTATTTTCTAACACAAATCAATTAAATCCATTACTGTACTTCTTCCCCTTGGACTAAATTTCCCTTAGCAACAGTATATTGATTATAATTATACATTAATGCCCAACATATGTTCCCATCTCCTGGGCCTGGATAAACAAGTTCAACCCCAGGACAGGTTTGAGGGTTAATTCTGTGGACTGATCAAACACAATCACTTGTAGAGTAATAGTGTTGTGCAGCGTAGAAACAGTCCCTTCGGCCCACTTTCTCTGTGCTGACCATCATGCTCAGCTATACTAATCCCACTTGCCTGCATTAATTCCACATCCCTCTATGCACTCTGCTTATTCAAGTACCTGTCCAGATGCCTCTTGAATATCGTTACAGTTCCTGTTTTTACCATCTCTTATGGCGGCTCCTGTCAGATACCAACTACTGTGTAAAAAAAATGTGCCCCTCAAATCTCCTCGAAACCTCCTCCCTCTCAACTTAAACCAATGCCTTCCAGTTTTAGACAACCCTCCCGTGCGAACCAGACACTGAATATCTACCCTATCTGAGCTTTCCATCCTTTTTGTGTACCTCTACCATGACACATATCGCAGAGGTTCGATCAGCTGCACCACTGTGGCGCCCATGTGTTGATCCATGCCTCATATGAGTTAATCCAGAGCTGGCCACCAGGAGCGGTGTCCCCATACCTTACTGGAACATGGACCTCTCCCACAACAGGAATCCTCCTGTATTTGACAATCAGTGAATATGTAATGGCTGGGAATGGCACAATACAGGCCGATCCTCGCAAGTACGTCCTGCAACACAAATGCTCCAGTGTCTCACTGGCCCAATGAATTTCCTCTGGGTTCCATCTGGAGGCAATTTCCATCCCAGCTCTCGAGTTGTCTAGGCAGCTGATAACAAAATTGCTCTTCCTCAAGTTTAGTGTTCCCTTTCATGTCAATCGTACACTGTGCACTCCGTCTGGATAAATCTTTTGTTTGTTTATCTATTTTTATGTTTTGTTTACTCTGTAAAGCGTCTTTGAGTTTCCAGAAAAGCGCTATATAAATTAAATGTATTATTATTATTATTATTATTATTATTATTATTATTATTATTATTATTATTATTATTATTATTATTATAAAATGTATGATGTGCTTTCACAAACTGGCTGCAAGTGACCCATCATCCCACAATGATCCCAGCCTTCCTGACAACTTGTGCGGAAAACCAGTGGGTGATTTTCATCACAATGCTAACGTACTTGCCTGGCAATTGTTTGATCAGTGTCCTTCTGAGAACCCTGTGCTTGCTGATGCAATGTTTGGTCAGGACCATAACTTGGTCATAATCACCACGTTATGGTCATAGAGTTACAGAATCACGGAATGAGGCCCTTCAGCCCACTGAACCCGGCACCCAATTTTATACCAATCCTACTTGCACCCATTTTATTTTCCCAACATACCCATCAACATCCTCCTAGATTCTATCACTCAATTATAAACTGATGGCAATTTGCTTGTGTTGATTCACTAATGTCCATTAATCTTCCAAGCATGATTTTTAGAATGTGGGTGGAAATTGGAGAAAAAAGAGGAAACCCACAGGGTCACAGGGAGAACATGCAAACTCCACTTGCACAGCACCCAAGGTCAGAATTGAAGGCAAGACATCGAAGCTGTGAGCCACACAGGCACCATTGGGACTTGTGTTACTTCCTGGCATTGTATCGGCCCATTGAACAGTGTGTCTAGTTGGTCCAGAATAGCTCCCTGCCTCTTGAGATCATCACAGAAATGATCTAAAGCCAAGGCAATAGCTCTACCCTTTTTAGCCACCACATGGTCCCTTAAAAGTCAAATCCTTGTGTAACCAGCTTCCCCTCAGAGACCACAGACGAATTGGTCTCAGTGGGCATTGCCTGGGAATGCACCACAACAACAGGTTTGCCAGGAACTTCAATATAATAATGTTGTCAGACAAAGCTGCTCCTTCCTCTTGATGCTCACACTGAAACCCAAACGGATTTAAGATGAGAATTAGTCTGGGCTAGAAATGCTTCCTCTGCAATTCTGTAAATTCTGAAAAATAGAATCCAGACATGTTTGTCATAAATTTTTAAATGTTGCCTTAGCTAAATTCCTTGATTCCCCCATCATAGTTTGGTTTGATTTAGTTTATTATTATTGTAATGAGTACCGCAATACAGTGAAAATCTTTTGTTGCATGCTATCCAGTCAACGAAAAGACTATACATGATTACAATCAAGCCACCACAGTGAACAGATAAAGGGCGAAGGGTACAGCACTCAGTGCAAGATAAAGTCATACAGTCCGATTAAATATAGGTCAAAGGTCTCCAATTAGGTCATTGGGAGGTCAGTATCACAGTCTAGCTGAGTTGCCTGATAACAGTTGTGAAGAAACTGTTCTTGAATCTGCAGGTATGTGTTTCCATACTTCTGTACCTCTTGCCTGATGGGAGAGGGGAGAAGAGGGACTAATATCATCCTTCAGTGTCACTCGATTCAAAGTACCATAGAGTCATAAAGAGTACAGAAACAGGTCCTTTGGTCCACCATGGCTGAGCTAACTGTCATGCAACATCTTTATTCATCCCATTTACTAACATTAAGAGCCCTGTGTTCCTCTATTTCTGCATTCTTCCTCCCCCCTAATTGTCACCTCACTAATAAGCATGCCTTCACCTATCAAACGTGAGCTTTTAACAATGATATTGGTACTGTTTTAAAACATTATCAAGATATAGTGGAAAAATAGTGTTTTACACACTAACCGTGTCATTCAGGTCATTCACGAGTACAAAAGGTAGAGCACAAGAGAAAATGAACAGAGTGCAGACTACAGTGTTTTGCCTGCAGAGAAAGTGCAAGCAAAAAGTTCACATGGCCATAGGAAATATGTTGTTCAGCTGGAAAAAGTGCAGAGAAGATTTATGAGGATGTTGCCAGGACTTGAGGGCCTGAGCTGTAGAGAGAGGTTGGGCAAGCTAGGATTTTATTCCTTGGAGCTCAAAGTATTTTACCCAGGATAGGGGAATGAAGAACCAGGGAACATAGGTTTAAGTTGAGAGGGGAATGATTTAATTTAAGCAGAGAGGAGACATTTTCACACAGAGGGTGGTGGGTATATGGAACAGGCTGCCAGAGGAGATAGCTGAGGCTGATGTTATAATAACATCTAAAAGACATTTGGTCAAGCACATGATAGAAAAGATTTAGAGGGATATGGGCCAAACGCAGGTAAATCGGGCATCCTGATCAGCATGGCTCTATATAGAGTGCAGGATGACTCCATAAAGGTGCAAGAACTGCAACGATGTAGACTGGAAGATCAGGAATTCATACCTAAAATAGCAAGAGGTCCAATCAAGAGTTTGATAACAGCAGGGAAGAAGCAGTTCATGAATCTGGTGGTATGCACTTTCAAGCTTTGGAATCTTCTGTCTGATAAGAGAGGAGCGTAGAGGGAGTGACTGGGTTGTGACTGGCATATCTGAGACCGTGTGAAATGTAGATGGAGTTGAAGGAGAGCGGAGGCTGGTTTGTGTGATAAATGCATCCACAACTCTTTGCCACTTCCAGTAGTGGTCTTCAGCAGAGCAGTTCTGTTTTTCCTCTTTTGATCATCTTTCTTTTTTCATTTAGAGGACATTGGGCATTGTTGACAAGCCAAGCATTTATTGGCCATCCCTAATTGCTTATAACCAGATAGTTGCTGGTTTTCTTCATGCATTATATTGGAAAATGTACTGTCTCGGTCCAATTGGAAGGGAAGGTCCAGTGTTTAGTCTGTGATAATGAAGAAATAATGACATACTTCCCAGCCTGGATGGTGTGTGATTTAGTGGAGAACCTGCAGGTGGCAGTCTTTCCATGTGCCTCCCCCCAACTCCTTTCTGGTGGTAGAGGCTGCTGATTTAGGAACTGCTTTCAAAGAACCCTTGTTGAGTGGCCATGGTATGTTTTGTGAATAGTACCCAGTGTCAGGGCATAAGATGCTTCCGTGAGGAATTGCTGGAGCAATGTCCGAGCCGAGATCTTTGGCACAACCATTTTATTTTCTGCCTGATATGACTCCAGTTGTGGAAAGTTTACCCTTCATTTCCATTGACTCCAGATTTGCCAAGAATCCTTGGTTCACACAAATGCTACCTAGTTAACCATGGCAGTGACTAACACTTCTCCAGGGGTACAGTAGCGAGCATATTGACTGGTTGGATCACAGCCTGGTTCGACAACTCGAACATCAAGGATGTAGATTACAAAATGTGGTGAACATTGCCCAGCCCATCGCAGATACTGACACCCATCATCAAAGGGATTTATAGGATGCGCTGCCTCAAGCAGGCAGCTAACATCAACAAGGACCCACACCACCCTGGCCATGCTCTCATTTCATTCCTGCCATCGGGAAGGTGGTAGAGGAGTCTGAAAATTGTGACCTCCAGGTTCAGGAGCAGCCTCTTCACAACAACGATCAGGCTATTGAATATTACTACACCAGCTAAACTATGAACTGTCTTGGTTGCACCAGGGACTGTGGGTTTTTATTTTGTACTAATATTGTTTAAAAAAAATTATTGAACTTTCTTTAATTGTATCAATGCGTACTATTTTTGCAGACCTGTTATGCTGCAGCAAGTAAGAATTTAATTGGTCTGATTTTGGTACATATGACAATAAAGACATTCTTGACCTTTGACCACATCTCTGGAATATCGTTCCTCTCTGTACGTTTGAAGGCTCTGAAAGGCTTGAGTCAAGAGGTCCAGCAGAGGTAACAATCAGTGAGTAAGTTATTGGTGAATAGGTGGCACTTCATAATTGTCCATGACATCTCCTTTCCCTATATTGAATTTTGAGAGAATACTGAGAGGACCAGGATTTGACATCCATCTTTACGAGCCATATCTCGACAATCTTCCACATGGTTGCCGACCAGAGTGGTAGCTAAACTGGAACCTTCACTAGAAGAGGGAAAACTTCCAAAGAATGCCATCGGAGCTGCAGGTGGAATGTTCTTGACTGTAGAAGGTGTGTTTGTCACACACTGCACTGTACGTCAAATTGGTTGAAAAGCACATCCTTTGATGGTGGAGGACTCAGGAACAATCTGAGATACATTATCCTCGCACTACTAGCGACTGAAGATTTGCTGCAATTGCTTAATCGCAGTCTGTTGCATTTGTGCTTGTATCTGCTATCATTGACAATGTGGACATTCATGAAGCCTTCTTGTATTAACTGGTTATTTGCTCATTCATACAGGATGCGATGGCCTGTAGACTTATCTGCTTTTGTACGTCCAGGATCTCATCGCGTCTCTTATGGGAAGATTTTTGCACTCCTTAAAATGCACTTTTCAAACCTAGTGTGCAAGGCTATTTCCTAGGAATCTTGTAAAGGGGAGCAGCAAGTCATATGGGCAGGCAAACCTCCACTCCTACCATCAGGGTGACCGGGTTTCCCAGTCCTCCTATATCAAGCAGCTCATTCAATAGAGTTGCCAATGAACCACTCTTGACAAGACCCACAATTAAAATACGCTCTCGGACTTTGATGCCCTTAATCCTTTTTCCAAATTGTCCCCATTTTAAGCAGCACTGGGAGAAGGCAGTAGATAGTTTCCTTGTTTGTATTTGACCAGCTACCAAAATAATTGACAGACCCGAGCACCACAGTGATAGAGTTTTAGATTTAGATTTAGATTTTTAGATTTAGAGATACAGCGCGGAAACAGGCCCTTCGGCCCACCGGGTCCGTGCCGCCCAGCGATCCCCACACATTAACACTGTCCTATACACACTAGGGACAATTTTTAATTTTTTTTAAATTATTTTTTTTACATTTGCCCAGCCAATTAACCTACATACCTGTACGTCTTTGGGGTGTGGGAGGAAACCAAAGATCTCGGAGAAAACCCACGTAGGTCACAGGGAGAACGTACAAAATCCGTACAGACGGCGCCCGTAGTCAGAATCGAACCTGAGTCTCCGGCGCTGCATTCGCTGTAAGGCAGCAACTCTACCGCTGCGCCACCATGCCGCAAAGTTGCTGCCTTACAGCGCCAGAAACCCGGGCTCGATCCTGGCCATGGGTGCTTGTCTGTACAGAGTTTGAACGTTCTCCCAGTGACCTGCGTGGGTTTTCTCCCACACTCCCAAGACATACAGGTTTGTAGGTTAATTGGCTTGGTATTAATGTAAACAAATTGTCCCTAGGGTAGGATGGTGTTGATATGCAGGGATGGCAGGTCGGTGCGGTCCCGGTGCCTGTATCCGCATTGTACCTCTAAACTAACAACTAAAAACTGTAATTTGGGCTGAGGAACCTTAAGGTCACTCATCCCGACTCATCCACACTCTACCTCGATGAGGTTGTTGGCAGACATTTCAGGAGGTAACATTTATTGTCCGAAACATTGACTTTGTTGTTCACTTCACACAAGCTGCGCGGTCGACAAAGCGTTTCCACTGATTTGTTTCCGTTTCAGATGTCCGGCGTCTCAAATAGTTTACCAGAGGCAGTATTTTATTGGAAACTTTGTGTTACGGTGTTGACAACTAACAATGCAAAGTAATTAAAAAGATAGGCTGATATGTGAATGGTTAGCCACGCAGCACGAATCAGTAAAAAAAAAAATAAGGAGTGTCTTGGTCAGTTTAGAGTTAGTGTCTGCAGTCAAGCTAGCACAACAAATTAGTCTGAGTGGTGTGTCAGACCAATAAATTGCCATAGAACTGCCCAAGTTTCTGACAGCCACCCAGATGCAACGCTATACATGCATAAATTATTGATACTGCAATAAAAAAATACAGAGAATGCAACTTCAATGGAAACATTCTGAGGAGTGCATTATTTTTTGACAGAGTGTTCCACAAAAATAACTTGAAAGGCTTTGTTCCGTCGGGGAGGCAAGTCCCTCACTAATGGATATCCAACCTCTCTCTCTGTCATGCCCTCAAATAGAAAGTACTTGTGTAAAGTTGAGCCAGTCCAGTTGAGCTCTGGTCAATGGCTCAGTGATGGCCATTCCTAGTTTCTTAGTGAAGGTGTTCACTAGTTTGTCAGAGAGTCGTTTATCACCTGCAATGACACACGAACCGGCACAGCAGGGTGGCCAGACTTCACTTTGATCACAGACAATTATAAATCATTCAGTACTTGATTCAATATTTTCAGTCAACGCTTTAGATCTCTCAATTGAAGTACAACCTTGAAATTTCTTCCCAGCCAAAATAACATACTTGTTTCCTTTCTTTTGGAGGCATAAGATCATCTGACTTCATTTTTCCTTCATTCTCAGTTTACTCCCTTCACGTCTCCTTTATTTCCCTGCCCAGTCACTCGATTTCTAATGTTAAAGATCATAGCTCTCATACTGAGGTCAGGAAGATAATTCCACCAATATCCTTATGTCCAGCAATCTGTCCACATCGGATTAGTTTAGTTTAGAGATACAGCACAGAAACAGGTCCTTCGGCCCACCGAGTCCACACCGACCAGCGATCCCCGCACACTGACACTATCCTACACACACTAGGGACAATTTACAATTATACCAAGCCAATTAACCTACAAACCTGTAGGTCTTTGGAGTGCGGGACGAAACCGAAGCCAGTTCATGCGGTCATGGGGAGAACGCACAAACTCAGTACAGACAGCACCCTTAATTGGGATTGAACCCGGGTCTCTGGCACTGTAAGCGCTGTAAGGCAGCAACTCTACCGCTGTGCCACCGTGCCGCCCAGATAGAAGACGTTAATCGGAGGGAATCTTCAATGATGTTCCCTACTGTTGTCTTTCTTGGTGATAGAGGCTGTTAAAGTGGAAAAGGGTCAATGTAAATTAATAACATCCCTTTGAGACTTTAGATGTATTTACATTAACCATTTCATTCTTACATTCAGTATCCTTGCCGACCTTCACACTGAAGATACATAGGAGCAAAGAGGTCCTTCTGCAGTTGTACAGGGCCCTAGTGAGACTGCACCTGGAGTACTGTGTGCAGTTTTGGTCTCCAAATTTGAGGAAGGATATTCTTGCTATTGAGGGCGTGCAGTGTAGGTTTACTAGGTTAATTCCCGGAATGGCGGGACTATCATATGTTGAAAGACTGGAGTGACTAGGCTTGTATACACCGGAATTTAGAAGGATGAGAGGAGATCTTATCAAAACGTATAAGATTATTAAGGGGTTGGACACGTTAGAGGCAGGAAACATGTTCCCAATGTTGGGGGAGTCCAGAACAAGGGGCCACAGTTTAAGAATAAGGGGTAGGCCATTTAGAACTGAGATGAGGAAAAACTTTTTCAGTCAGAGAGTTGTGAATCTGTGGAATTCTCTGCCTCAGAAGGCAGTGGAGGCCAATTCTCTGAATGCATTCAAGAGAGAGCTAGATAGAGCTCTTAAGGATAGCGGAGTCAGGGGGTATGGGTAGAAGGCAGGAACGGGGTACTGATTGAGAATGATCAGCCATGATCACATTGAATGGCGGTGCTGGCTCGAAGGGCCGAATGGCCTCCTCCTGCACCTATTGTCTATTTGACTGAGGGCAGCCGTGATGGTACATCCATTACATATGCCTCAACATCAGAGTGGTGTATACTTGACGGCTCAATCAATAACCGCTCCTGTACATAATCACTCAAAACTAAATAACAATTCCCGTTTCTATTTAACATCCACGCCTTCACTTCTCAGCGGGCTCATGGAATAGTGAGTGTTGCTAGAGTGTTAACCATTCAGCATAAGCAGCATGAAGCCAATGTCAAGGCCTGGGCTAGTTGATACCTTGAAAGATCGAGGTGAGGTACCAGAGTTGATCTGGGATGGGAAATATTTGGGACAGAGGTCTGGGGAGGATGAAGGAAAGGTGTCTAATTTGACAGCAAGATGGGATGGGGGAAGGGTTGAATGTCACTAAATGTCATTAAGATGAATGTACAATTTCCTTATGTTGTGAGAATTAGCGACATGTCAAAAAAAACATACAAACACACACTACAAGAACTCAGAGCAAAAGGAGTGGAGACATACTTTATGAAACAAGTTCTCAATGTTTTACATAAGTATGTAATTAATGAGGTCTGGACCAGCAGGATGCAGTTTCATTAAGTTAAATTCCATACTCTCCATAGCAAACACATTGGACGATACAATTACCCAATGAGTAGAGCTGCTGCCTCACAGCTTCATTGAAGTTCAATCTTGACTTCTGCTGCCGTCTGTGCCGTGAGTTTTTGCATTCTCCCTGCAACTGCATGGATTTCAATGGATATTCAAGTCAATGGATATTTTAAAGTTGGAGATAGACACAAAATGCCGGAGAAAAGGAATATGTGATGTTTCGGGTTGAAACCCTTCTTCAGACTGAGATTGACAGATTTTTGATTAGCACAGGTCTCAGGAGTTATGGGGAGAAGGCAGGAGAATGGGGTTGAGAGGGAAAGATCAACTATGATAGAATGTTGGAGTAGACTTGATGGGCTGAATGGCCTAATTCTGCTCCTTCATCTTATGATAATAGGTTTCTGAGCAAAAGTGGATAATAAAAAGCTAAATGAAAGGACAAATGAAAATAATCTTGGCGAGTGCTCTCGACTTGCTTGCAATTGGAGGTTTGCCAGCCTTGGCTCGATTCTTTGCCTTGGCCAACAATGACAGAAGTTCAGTGGTCAATATTAACATTGAGAATCTCGACCATGTGTACAGGGCACACAGAAGCCTTGTATATGCAAAAGGCATGCAACATCTTCTAAACAGCCCTCTTGCCCTGTTTTAGAAGTTTAATTTAGAGATACAGCATGAGAACAGGCCCTTTGGCCCACCGAGTCCACACTGACCCGTTAACTCTAGTTCCATGTTATCCCACTTTCTCATCCACTCCCTACTTGCTGGAGGCAATTTTACAGAGGTCATTAAACCCACAAGCCCGCACGTCCTTGGAATGTGGCTGGAAACCAGAGCACCAGCAGAAAACCCACACGGTCACAGGGAGTACATGCATATTCCACAAAAACGGCTCCCGCGCGCGCTTAGGATCAAACACAGGTCTCCGGCACTGTGAGGCAGCAGCTCTACCAGCTGCGCTAATGTGCCACCCAAACTCCATGTACACGGACCAAGATGGATCCACGTTTCCTACATTGGTCTCTTCACATCTCAGAACGCACAAAACCAGAGTAGAATCAAGTCATCCTGGATCCGAGGGATAGCCAAATAAGCAGAAAAAGTATTGTTAAAGGGCACAGTAGAGGGGAACAGATGCTGGAATCTTGAACAAAATACAAAATACTACAGGAACTCAGCAGATCAGGCAGTGTCTGTGGAGGGAATGGACCAAAGACGTTTCGGGTCAGGACTCTCTTCAGCCTCAGTAGATGGATGGCTGCCCATGGTGCACAGTTGTTAATGTCCATTGTTTCTCAGTGATTAGAGATGCTGACAAATTCAACCACATGGCAATACTTTTTCAACATTCTATTGTTTTTCCAGCTGACAACTTTTCTGTTGCTCTTTGCAGCCAAGCAAGGGAATATCATGAACAACTAAGACCTTTCAGTTTTTCTGTTCATCTTGAGGGTTATCAATTTGACAAGATGAAGGTCAAGATGTTTGGGATGCGATTGATTTTGGTTGCTCATCGTATCCTGTGTTTTTTTGTTTTTCCAACAGTGCCGCCAGCAAGATTATCAACAAGTGCATAACCTGGCCCCATCCTACCTGACCGACCTCCTCCACAGGCACACTCCCACCTGCACCCTCCGCTCTGCTGCTGCCAATCTCCTATCCCCCCACATCCGGACCAAACTCAGATCCTGGGGGGACAGGGCTTTCTCCATCGCTGCTCCCACCCTATGGAACTCACTACCCCAAACCGTCAGAGACTGCTCCACACTCACCACATTCAAAACATCACTGAAGTCTCACCTGTTCAGTACTGCCTTCAACCACTGAAGGTCACCTCACCTTCTGTCTCCTTTCTCTGTTCGTTTACTTATTTATCTATTTATTCACTTCCCTATGTTCTCTAAATCCCTCTAAAGCGTCTTTGAGTATATGAAAAGCGCTATATAAATGTAATGCATTATTATTATTATTATTATATCTTGACGGAATATTACACTCAGCCAAATTAAATAAAGTACTTTACTGAAGCAAAGAAAACAAGTTATCAATCAATGTGCCAGGCTGCAAACTATCCTGGAATCAAAGCTGGCAGCCCACTAAGTTAACTTCACTCTGCATTAGTTGAACACTTAATTGCAAAAATCCACTCCCTTACCTTGTGAAAATAGACCTTTTCCAGATGAAGACTTACTATATGTGTAGGAAGGAACTGCAGATGCTGGTGTAAATCGAAGATAGATAAAAAATGCTGGAGTAACTCAGCGGGACAGGCAGCATCTCTGGAGAGAAGGAATGGGTGACGTTTCGGTTTGAGACCCAAGGGTTTCGACCCGAACATCACCCATTCCTTCTCTCCAGAGATGCTGCCTGACCCGCTGAGTTACTCCAGCATTTTGTGTCTAGCTTCAAATACTTACAATGTCTGTCCTGAGCTGTAAACAGAATGCATACAGAAAGATCAATAAATACCCAAATCTTTCAGCTGACAAAGTTGTCCGGGTTCATGTTTGTAATATTGGGGCCTCTCCTTGAGTAACTATCACTTCTCCTGATGATCATTTCACTTGCTGACCGATCAGCGATTCATTCCTATCCTTTCCTCCTTTTATTTTATAATGTTAGCATCATTTTCTCTTTTCTCACCATCAGAAGTTACCAGATGATTGCAGGTACTATCTCGACATTTAAAAAAGATTTAGACGGGTACATGGATAGGGCAGCTTTAGACGGATATGGGCCAAAAGAAGGCAGGCGGGGCAAGCTTAGATGGGGCATGTTGGTAGGTGTTGTCAAGGTGGGCCGAGGGGCTTGTTTTCATGCTGTATGACTCTAGGATTCAGTTTACTTTAATTCACAATACCCTAAACTCACCTAATTATTAGCACTGACTTGCCACTTTGCTGAATTATTTCTGTTCCTCCGCTTTAATTATTAGATTACTTTCTTTATTTAAAATGTAAAAAATTGACGAAATCATATGCACGAAACAATTTAACGAACAGCACCTTCAAAAGAAGTCACACCAGGGGATGGTTAAATATGGAAAACCTTTGCCAATGATCTTGATTTATGTGGACCACTTACAGATATACATTTCTATATGATGGATGTACAATGTATTTATATATGATAATTTCTAGATCATTTCTAGATCATTTATTGCAGGATATAATGGATTACACCGACTGATTTCAACTTATTCCATCTTTACCTTCACAATGCATGCAGAAAATATGGTACAATTTATCAGTTCCAGTACACATTGATGATCATGCTTACTTATGCAACTTAAAACAGCATCACATCACACTCTGGTAAATGCACACCAGCTCTTCAGAATGGTCTCTTAAAGCTGCATCAAAATGATGCCTGCCCACACACTCCTCATTCAATGCTCAATCAGGTGATTTTGTCATGTTTAACAGTAAAAGTTTTGATTCCGTGAGCTCACAAATTGGGGATAAGTTGCAATCAAAGACGGCCAGGCATATTTGGTTAAGACTAGACAGAAAATAATAGAGGATTTCCTTCATTTCAGTTTACCACTCCTTCCAACACTACTCTAATCCAAATCATTTTCAGTAATGTTACATCGTGAAATTAACCCCATCCCACTATTCACACACGGGATTTGCACATCTGATACATGGGGAAAATAAGAACAATTTTTCTATTAATTATTAGCACTAATGTTTTGCCATAAGATATACCATTTGAGCTGCAAGCAATTTAAATAGAGTTTCATTTGCATTAACAGTGGAAGTCTTATTTCAGATCCCATTGAAGATCCTTTATAAACTGGGATTAAATAGATTACTCTGGCCTATTTAACATTAATTTATAAATTTACCCTCTAGAGGAGAAATTTATCAGCTACGATTAGACCAAAGGGTGGCACAGTGGTGGAGCGATAGATTTTCTGCCTTACAGTACCAGAGACCAGGGTTCGATCCTGACTACAGGCGCGGTCTGCACGGAGTTTGTACGTTCTCCTTGCAACCACGTGGGTTTTCTCCAGTTGCTCCGGTTTCTTTCTAATGACATGCAGGTCTGTAGGTTAATTGGTTTCTGTAAATTGTCCCTAGTGTGGAGGCTACAACTAGTGTATGGACGTTCTTTGAGAAATAAAAAAACCAGGAAAACAGTCACGTCACTGCTGAATGAAGTCCGTGCATAGAAACATAGAGACATAGAAAATAGGTGCAGGAGTAGGCCATTTGGCCCTTCGAGCCTGCACCGCCATTCAATATGATCATGGCTGAACACCCAACTCACTATCCTGTACCTGCCTTCTCTCCATACCCCCTGATCCCTTTAGCCACAAGGGCCACATCTAACTCCCTCTTAAATATAGCCAATGAACTGGCCTCAACTACCTTCTGTGGCAGAGAATTCCACAGACTCACCACTCTCCGTGTGAAATAAAACTTTCTCATCTCGGTCCTAAAAGACTTCCACCTTAGCCTTAAACTGTGACCCCTTGTTCTGGACTTCCCCAACATCGGGAACAATCTTCCTGCATCTAGCCTGTCCAACCCCTTAAGAATTTTCTAAGTTTCTATAAGATCCCCCCTCAATCTTCTAAATTCCAGCGAGTACAAGCCGAGTTTATCCAGTCTTTCTTCATATGAAAGTCCTGCCATCCCAGGAATCAATCTGGTGAACCTTCTCTGTACTCCCTCTATGGCAAGAATGTCTTTCCTCAGATTAGGAGACCAAAACTGTACACAATACTCCAGGTGTGGTCTCACCAATGCCCTGTACGATCACAGAGAGACACTGGTGCTATGAGGCAACAGCTCTACCAGCTGTGCTACCTCAGCCAAGACCCTGACTCCATTCCTGACTTCTTTGCTCAGGAGTGTTCTTGGGTTTTGTTGCAGTAGGTCCATTACTCAAACTTTCACAACAAAGATATGTGCCTTCCACTTTATCCTTTTCGTCGAAGACCACAAGTTTAAATGCAACTCAGCGTGACATCTTTAAAATGTTAGTTTAGAGATATAGCATGGAAATATGCCCTTCAGCCCACCGAGTCCACACTGACCGAGTCCACCCAAATGTTTCTCACCTCCATTAGTTTGAAATGTCCCAGGCTGACACGGCGGCACAGCAATAGAGTTACTGCCTTACAGTGCCAGAGCCCCGGGTTCTACCCTGACTATGGGAGCTGGCTGTACAGAATTTATACGTTCTCCCCATGACCATGTGGGTTTGATCCGAGATCTTAGGTTTCCTCCCACCCTCCAAAGAGGTACAAGTTTGTAGGTTAATTGGCTTGGTATAAATGTAAAATTGTCCCTAGTGTGTAAGATAGTGTTAATGTGCGAAGATCGCTGGTCGGCGCGGACTCGGTGGGAAGAAGGGCTTGTTTCCATGCTGTATCTCTAAAGTAAACTAAAGAATTTTCACAGTTTTAATAGAAACATAGAAAATAGGTGCAGGAGGAGGCCATTTGGCCCTTCGAGTCAGCACCGCCATTCATTGTGATCATGGCTGATCATGTACAATCAGTAACCCGTGTCTGCCTTCTCCCCATATCCCTTGATTCCACTAGCCCCTAGAGCTCTATCTAACTCTCTTTTAAATTCATCCAATGAATTGGCCTCCACTGCCTTCTGTGGCAGAAAATTCCTCAACTCTCTGGGTGAAAAAGTTTCCTCTCACCTCAGTTTTAAATGGCCTCCCCTTTATTCTTAGACTGTGTGGCCCCTGGTTCTGGACTTCCCCAACATTGGGAACATTTTTCCTGCATCTAGCTTGTCTAGTCCTTTTATAAATTTTATACGTCTCTATAAGACCCCCTCTCATCCTTCTAAACTCCAGTGAATACAAGCCTAGTCTTTCCAATCTTTCCTCATATACAATCCCTCCATCCCAGGGATTAACCTTGTGAACCTAGACTGCACTGCCTCAATAGCAAGGACATCCTTCCTCAAATTAGAAACCAAAACTGCACACAATACTCCAGACGTGGTCTCACCAGGGCCCTATACAACTGCAGAAGGACTTCTTTGCTCCTGTACTCAAATCCTCTCGTTATGAAGGCCAACATGCCATTTGCTTTCTTCACTGCCTGCTGTACCTGCACACCTACGTTTTATGGCGGTGCTGGCTCGAAGGGCCGAATGGCCTCCTCCTGCACCTATTGTCTATTGTCTATTGTCTATAATGGGAACAATTTACAGCATCAGGGAAACAGATATTGGGAACGTGGAAGTTTCACATCAATGCAGTTGATCTCAGGGAAACCAAAATGCAAAGATATTTACTTGTCAAATAACATCATCATTTCAGACTGCATAAATCTTTTCAAACATGTCAGCAAGCATTAGCACGTCCATATATTTGTCTCAAGAGCTTTATTTACAAGACAGAATTACTTGCTGTTAATCATGCTCAGTTCCTTGGAGTCTCAGGAGAGAGTCCAAGATTAAAGACTTCACTTTAGTTTGGACAGGTGGAAAATAGTTTTATTGAAATATTGGCACAGCTGTCGTAAGCCAGCAGCTCGGTACATTATGGGAGAAAAATAAGAGGCAGAGGTTTCTGACATCAATCACCATCGGAATCTCTGGATGAATACTGTCACTTTACTCTGTACAACTGATCAATATATATCTATATATATAGGTGGCCCAAGAAAATCTGGGACTGGCTCGTCAAAAAGGGTATTGATTGGAGATTTGGCACATGATAGAATTTAATTGCATTCAAAATGTAATTCGTGTTGTAATGAAACAAGGCAATGGGTAGGATGGAGCCCATTGTAAAGATTTGCATGAATGCCTTGAAGAGAAATTAAAATGGTGGGAATTGGCTTTAGGCATACAGCCTGGAAACAGGCCCTCCTGCCCAACAAGTCCGCACCGACCAGCGATCACCCCGTACACTAGCACTATCCTACACACTAGCGGCAATTTACAATTTATAGAAGCCAATTAACCTATTGTAGTATGGGAGGAAACCGGAACACCCGGAGATAACTCACATGGTTGCAGGGAGAACATATAAACCCTGCACCTGTAGTCAGGATCAAACCCAGGTCTCTGGCGCTGTAAAGCAGCAACTCTACAGCTGCACCACTGTGCCGCTCCAAATTGCTGGAAGATTAAGTTTTGGATCCCTGATAAGTGTGCTGTACCCAGTCTATTCTCCTCAGCATCGACTGCCAAATACCAACCCCAGACATGTGCCCTCCTCAGTGTCTGATTCCTAGAGCACAAAATAGGCCATTCAGCTCATCACATCCATGTGGACCATTTTGCCCATCTACACTAATCCCATTTGTCCGCATTTGGACCATATTCTTCCATACCCCAAAAATCTACAAATTTGCAGTTACATTGAAAGCAACAAGTCAAGACCTCACTATATTTAATACTAATATTTAGAACTACTATTACCTGCTGGAAATGGCACAGCTGTGGTCCCAAGGGGACCAAAATGCCATTGTAGATTCATAGCCTATATATTGGAAACTGATAATATTATGAATACACTATTTTTAGAATTTATTTTGTGCCTGAACTGTTTCCATTGATAAGCCACTGATACTGGCACTTTTCAATTAATTGACCCAAAATTCCTTCGAAAAAGCTGGACACCAAACTTCCTTGCAGCTACATGTTGCTGTTATTCCAAATTTAGTTTAGATTAAACATACAGTGCAGAAATAGGCCCTTTGGCCCACCAAGCCCACACCAACCAGTGATCCCAGTACACTGGCACTGTCTTACACACAAGGGACAATTTACACTTTGTACCGAAGCCAATTAGCCTACAAACCTGTACGTCTTTGGAGTGTGGGAGGAAACCGGAGCACCTGTGGATGGCATGGTGGCGCAGCAGTAGAGTTGCTTCCTTACAGCGTCAGAGACCCAGGTTCGAACCTGACTACAGGTGCTGTCTGTATGGAGTTTGTACGTTTTTCCCCAGTGGGTTTTCTCCAGATCTTCGGTTTCCTCCCACACTCCAAAGTCGTACAGGTTTGTAGGTTAATTGGCTTGGTGCAAGTGCAAATTGTCCCTAGTGTGTGTAAGATAGCGTTAATGTGTGGGGATCGCTGGTAGGCGCTGACTCGGTGGGTCAAAGGGCCAACTTCGGTGCTGTATCTCTAAACTAAACACCCGAGGAAAACCCACGCGGTCATGGGGAGAACGTCTAAACTCTGCACAGACAGCACCAGTAGTCGTGATCGAACCCGGGTCTCTGGCTGTAAGGCCGCAACTCTACCGTTGTGCTACCAAACCACCCTGTGTTCCTTGTGGATGAAATGTGCGTTGGCCCACCAAGAACTGAGAGCCAGTGCAAGTAAACTAGCTGACAATGAATCTCTGGTCACCAACTCCTCAACCAAAGAGTTGTTGGAACGGACAAAATAAATGACAGAGTGTAAGAAATTTGAGTCAAATTAGGCACTTAGGGAGAAAGATGTATCTAGATTTTTATAACTTTAAATTTGTCATGAATTCTAACAGTTTTGTACTAGCTGAAATGCATTACCACAGTTTTTACTGTTCACTGTTTAGATAGGAGCAATTGACTAGCACTAGGTAAGCAAAAATCCTATTAAAAACTAATAAACAGGAACTGCAGATGCTGGTTAAACCATAGATAGTCAATAACAAATAGATTTTAATGGGAAAGATGGACACAAAGTGCTGGAGTAACTCAACAGGTCAGGCAGCATCTCTGGAGAAAATGGATGAGTCAGTCTGAAGAAGGGTCCTGACCAGAAATGTCACCGATCCATTTTCTTCCAAGATGCTGCCTGACCCATTGAGTCACTCCAGTACTTTGTGTCTATCTTTCTCATTAAAATCTATTTGATATTGAATACTGGCAGAAAATCCAATCTGCTGATAAAGAGATAAGCAGAAGCATTAATCAATATAAAAAATTAAAAATACAATATGAATACAGTGCAAAATGACAAAACTAAGTCTGGATTTTTCAAAACCTTTGAAAAAATTGACTGATCACTAAGTTCTGGACTGAAAGGAATGAATAGCTAGCTGTAATACAAGGCATGAAGTGAAGGTTAAGGTAACTTTTCACAGTGAAATGATGAGATATGGCATTTGATTCAGTGGATCTCAGATGTGATATTTCCATTAACCCCACTGTCAACTTGGACACGTGAAACAACTTCAGTTTAGTTTCAGTTTATTGTCACGTGTACAGTGAAAAGCTTTTGTTGCACGCTAACCAGTCAGCAGAAAGACAATGCATGATTACCATCTATTCATTTACAGTGTATAGATACATGATAAGAGGATAACGCTTAGTGCAAAGTAAAGCCAGCAAAGTCTGACCAAAGATAGTCCGAGGGTCACTAATGAGGTAGATAGTAGTTCAGGATTCCTCTCCAGTTGTGGTAGGATGATTCAGTTGCCCGATAACAGCTGGGAAGAAACATATTCTAATGCTATAAACTGGATTTGATATATTCATCTTTCACTTGCACAACTTGCTCTTATTTAATTGAACAAGACGAACTGACTCAAATAGTATAAGAAAATAACTGCAGATGCTGGTACAAATCGAAGGTATTTATTCACAAAATGCTGGAGTAACTCAGCAGGTCAGTGACGTTTCGGGTCGAGACCCTTCTTCAGTCTGAAGAAGGGTCTCGACCCGAAACGTCACCCATTCCTTCTCTCCCGAGATGCTGCCTGACCTGCTGAGTTACTCCAGCATTTTGTGAATAAATACCTTCGAACTGACTCAAAAATCAGAGGACATTTAAAGACTATTATTAGCAACTGTATTACTAATTCAGAATTCAAAGTAATAATTATTGGGGGGGTTTTCAGAGGAATTAATCATTTCAACAATTAGGCACATATTCTCATGAATACAGATAAAGTGAAAAGTTATGGATGCAAAAATAGGATTTTGCCAATATGCCTATAACTGGTAAGGCAATGTCATTATCATATAGTTTTACTTTGGGTGATAAAGATGAATCACAATTGATTCCAGGAATCGGGTCTCAGCTTATACCACATCCACGTTGTTTTTTAATCTACAAAATGAGTGAACTATTTAAAAATCCTTCTCACAAACAGGTTTAACAGCATAAAAAGGATGCAAAAGCTATTAATATACCAATAATTGAGAGAAAAAAATGTTTCGCTAATTAATAATCAGGAAATCCATCCCTGCCCTTTGCTCAGTCTGTTAAATCTGCTTTATTCTCGAATTCTACGGAATAATCAGAGCAATTGTTACTGTCACCTTACCGATCAGTGGTTCAATGGTTCAATAATACTTCAAAGAGACACAGATGCAGTGAAATTATTTGTTTTGCATACAATTCAGTAAAAACATACTACACACAAGCACAATCCTAAATAAGCACAAATGTGCAATGTTCAGTTCAATTTAGTTTATTGTCATGTGTACCGAGGTACAGTGTAAAGCTTTTGTTGTGCATCGGCTTTGGGATCAGTAGGAGAAGGGAATTGAGTGTATCTGACACAATGCAGGACAGGACTTTCAACATATGCTCGGCATGAACTTATTGAAAGATGGAAGAATACAGGCTGTCATTGCCTGGTCCATCATGAGTACTGACCTTCCAATCATTGAAAGGATCTGTAGGAATCCCCATAAAGGCAGCCAATGTCCTCAAAGATCTGGCCCAGCTCTCACTTCGCTCCTCCCATTGGGAAGGTGGTACAGGAGTCTGAAAACCATGACAACCAGTTTCAGGAATAGCATCTTCCCAACAACCATCAGGTTTTTGAACAGTGCCCAACACTAACCTTAACTATGAACTATGGGTTGTTTCTGGTTGCACTTTGGACTTTGTTTTCTTTTACACTAGTATTGCAGTTATTAATTTATTGACTTTTTTTTGCTTATTGCATTTATGCATTTACATTGCATTTAATGCATTTACCTGTTATGTTGCTGCAAATAAGAGTTTCATTGTTCCATTGTCAATACATATAACAATTAAACATTCTTGCCTCTTGCTCAGGGGAGTAACAGTAAAGTCTGAAAGTGCAAAAGTCACCTGCTCACAAGACAAAACAGATTATCCTCATGCTGGTAAGATGCTGGCATTTCTCTGCAAACTTTTATAGAGTTGGGAGTCAAATTGAACTTTATACAATCATCATTAACCATGCCCCTTGTATGGAGCAAACATCATTGACAACTAACCTAAAGAATCTTAGGCTGAAGATACAACCCAGAGGAATACCATTCCAAGTCATCCAAGTTGGCCTCCAATACCAACAACCTTCTTTAAATGTATCACAAAATGCTGGAGTAACTCAGCGGGTCAGGCAGCATCTCAGGAGAGAAGGAATGGGTGATGTTTCGTGTCGAGACCCTTCTTCAGACTGATGTCAGGGGAGGGGGCGGAACAAAGACAGGATGTAGTTGGAGACAGGAAGACAGTGGGAGAACTGGGAATTCTTTATATCTGTTCAAATCACTACACTGAGTGGAGTAAAAAGAAAAATAATGTAAGTAATCAGCAGGTCTGAGCATTGGTACACTAAAAGAGTCAATAGCTCAGATCTATGACCAGTTACCGGAAGTCAGTGAAATGCTTTTGCTGCAGTAGATTGTTGCAGACTTCAGCTTTACAAAACCTCCTTGTTGCCACAATCTATATTAATTACTATTTGGTTGTCAAGGGCAGTCTCTCTCACCTCAGCTCTGCAATAATCCACACTTGAACCAAGGATATAACAAAGTCTGGAACCGAAAGCTGTGCCAAAATCAAGAATTGGATATCAATCAGTAGGCTAATTGGAAATCACTTGTTTGAACTGTTTTTATACTTTCTGTTAAATTGTAATGGGGAAGAAGGCACACCAGATGCCGGTTTACACCAAAGATAAACACAAAATGCTGGAGTAACTCAGCGGATCAGGCAGCATCTGTGAGAATAGGAAAAGGTGACGTTTCAAGGTCGAGACCCTTCATCGGACCTGATGAAGGGTCTCGACCGTAAGCGTCACCTATTCCCTTTCTCCAGAGATGCTGCCTGGCCCACCGAGTTACTCCAGCATTTTGTGTTTATAGTAATGGTGTGTCTCTCTTGTTTCTTGTGTGGATTTACCTGGGCAACATTCTATAGTGTTGCATAGATCCCATCATTGCAGATGTTGGGAGGGATGTATTGTGGGAGGATTTTGAGGTCAACCTACCGAATAATGGAGCGGATGTGGAGAGTGTGTTTCCAGTAATGGGACAGTCTATGACCACAGTCTGAGAATAAAAGGGCTTTACTTTAGAATGGAGATGAGGAGGCATGGTTTTAGTCAGAGGGTGGCGAATCAGTGGAATCTATTGCCAGACGGCTGTGGAGGCCAAGTTATCAGGTATTTCTAAAGCGGAGGTTGATAGTTTCTAGTAAGTTGATAGTAAGGGCATCAAAGGTTACAGGGAGAATGGGGTTGAGAGGGGGAAAAAAAACAACCACAATCAGCCTCGTTCTGCTTATATGTCTTCTGGTGAGTCTTTCCTGTCAAGGGAATTGGTACATTCTCACAGAATGTGATGTGGGAGATGGGGACGTTATCTTAAATGTATGGTTCTGTGGGACTAGTTATAAATCTCAATGTGCATTGGACATTTTGCAGAGATCTTTCAGCCAAGTGACCGGTTTCTGCGTTGTAGGACACTACAATTCCTATTGTGACTTAAATAAATAATCAAATTTAAATGTTGCCAATGCCTGTTTCGATTCCAGTATCTGGATAATTAGCGTGAATAGCTTAGAAGAAGGATTCCTTGTTTTCCTTTGAGATAGATTAAAACTGCATCTCGGTTAAGAATTTAAAAACGGCAAGCACTTCCTAATTCCATTACAAGCATTGTGCCATGGTAGAAAATGCTGCCAGGTTTGGTGCTGTTTCAGTAAGGAGACACAGTCTGATTGATTTCAGAAGACTGGGAATTGTTTTGATTTTTTTTTAGATTTAGAGATACAGCGCAGAAACAGGCCCTTCGGCCCACCGGGTCCGTGCCGCCCAGCGATCCCCACACATTAACACTATCCTACACCCACTAGGGACAATTTTTATTTTTTTTACATTTGCCCAGCCAATAAACCTACAAACGTCTTTGGAGTGTGGGAGGAAACCGAAGATCTCGGAGAAAACCCATGCAGGTCACGGGGAGAACGTACAAACTCCGTACAGACAGCACCCGTAGTCAGGATCGAACCCGAGTCTCCGGCGCTGCATTCGCTGTAAGGCAGCAACTCTACCGCTGCGCCACCGTGCCGCCCACGTTTTCTCAAACAGCAGCTGAACTGTAGTTTAAGAAAATAACTGCAGATGCTGGTACAAATTGATTTATTCACAAAATGCTGGAGTAACTCAGCAGGTCAGGCAGCATCTCGGGAGAGAAGGAATGGGTGACGTTTCGGGTCGAGACCCTTCTTCAGACTGATGTCGGGGGTGGGACAAAGGAAGGATATAGGTGGAGACAGGAAGATAGAGGGAGATCTGGGAAGGAGGAGGGGAAGGGAGGGACAGAGGAGCTATCTGAAGTTGGAGAAGTCGACGTTCATACCACCGGGCCGCAAACTGCCCAGGCGAAATATGAGGTGCTGCTCCTCCAATTTCCGGCGGGCCTCACTATGGCACTGGAGGAGGCCCATGACAGATAGGTCAGACTGGGAATGGGAGGGGGAGTTAAAGTGCTGGGCCACCGGGAGATCAGTTGCGTTAATGCGGACCGAGCGCAGGTTTGAGGCCCATGACAGAGAGGTCAGACTGGGAATGGGAGGGGGAGTTAAAGTGCTGGGCCACCGGGAGATCAGTTGCTGAACTGTAGTTGCTGGTTTACACCAAAGGACACAAAATGTTGGAGTAACCCAGCAGGACAGGCAGCATCTCTGGAGAACAAAGAGAGGTGAGAATTTGGATGGAACCCTTCTTCAGGCTGACATTTCAGATCGGGAGATTCTGCAGTCTGAAGAAGGGTCACGACCCAAAACATTACCCATCCATATTCTCTAGAGATGCTGACTGACCTGTTGAGTTACTCTTGTGCTTGGAGTCCTATTTTGATTAAAAATTACTCCATACAGAAAATATAAGTATGGTTTTACTAAATTTCTCCCTTTTTAAATAAATTCAAGATTGATCTGAAGAGACTCGATAGATTGTGTCCCATTCCTTTGCCGTGTCATGACTCATGTTTTACAATAAATTCGTTTGCCTAATAAAGACAGACTCCCCACACGGAACAGGCAGCAGAAATCTGCGTCTTGTCAATGCTTAGCTGACACGGCTTTGATCTATCTGGCCGGAAGCCAAGGGGTTCCTTCCTCTGCCTTTCCACCACCAAGACCCAAATTGAAGTACAGCTCTGACTAATACGATGAAAGTGCTCCCTGTCACATCTTGATAAAGGCCATAAATAAAACCAACTTCATCAGAATCATTCCAGCATCTGGTGGAAATGAGCCCAGAGCATACACCTGAGTAATTGGCTGTCACATTGTAATGGATGACGTGAGGAAGGGATGTGTCACGCTGGGACTGTAGGCCGTGTTCTTGCAAGGCTAGGCGCTATGGTCTGCTTCATGGGTGGTTTAGAAGGAATTCATCATTGTACACCTGGTATAAGGACTTTAGAGATTTCGCCAGGCCAAAAACCACAGATGCTGAAAATTTTAAACAAAAACAAATAATGTTGGACGCATTCAGCAGGTCAGAGAGTAACAGCAGGGAACAGAACAAATGGCATTTCAGATCAACCACTCGTTAACAAAACTGGGCGGCACGGTGGCACAGCAGTAGAGTTTCTGCCTTACAGCACCAGAGACCCGGGTTCGATCCTGACCACGGGTGCTTGTCTGCATGGAGTTTGTACGTTCTCTCTGCGACCTGCGTGGGTTTTCTCTCGGGAGCGCCGGTTTCCTCCCACACTTCACAGACGTACAGGTTTGTAGGTTAATTGGCTTGGTATCATTGTAAATTGTCACCGGTGTGTAGGATAGTGTTAATGTATGGGAATTACTGGTCGCCACAGACTCGGTGGGTTAAAGGGCCTGTCTCTGCACTGCATCTCTAAACCAAACTAGTGTGTATCTTTCCATTTCAATTTGTTTTATGTAGCACCGATATCTTGGATGAACTGAACAGAGGGAGAAACAGTGGTAGGGGCCACAACAAAGTTGTCAAGGCAACAATCTATATAAACATAGCACAAAAAGTAAGGAAATTTGTGTTTGGTAGATTATTTCTTTGTTGTAACAATGCTTCTTGGCAATAAATCTTATACCGTTGGAAAGCCTGTTTATTTCCCTTTTAAATGGTGCCACATTTGTAAGGAACATGCATTTGTGGGATGAGCAGCAGAGCTGAGTATATGGGTTGCGCCCATTAAAAATTTGCCAAATCTTCTCCGCAGGAGAGGCTTGCACCCAATGGGTCCACGCCCGGCTGGTCACTTCTAAAAATGGTAGTTAGCAACTGAAGAGAAAAAGAGTAAACAAATTAAAATGGGAAGATACAGACAGAGACACAGATATATGTAGAGAGAGGAAAACACTGGGGTTGGATAACTGATCTTGCTAAATTCAATATGTAGAAACAAGGAACAGCAGAAGCTGGTTTACAATAAAAAGGCACAGAATGCCCAACCATTTGCCTATCAACCCCCCCCCCCCCACCCAACACCCCCCCCCCACCCAACCCCCCCCCCCCCCACCCAACCCACCCCCCCCCCACCCAACCCCCCCCCCCACCCAACCCAGCGCCCCACATGACCTCACCTAGCCAGTAGCCACGTGCTCCTGCTCCACCAATGGCGGCTGCCGGGCCGGGAGGCAGGTTGCTAAGCAACCTCCGTTAGACGGCGCCCGGGCCTCAGGGCCTACACTGTCCACACCCATACTGACCAAAAGGTAGGCACAGATTTTAACCAGCATCTGCAGTTTTTTCCCTACTACACTGTCTGGACCTACACTGTCTGTGCCTCTAGCATCTGGGCCTACAGCGTACCCTGGACCTAATACGGGACAAGGACTGTCCTGTACGAGACAACCCAAAATACGGGATGTCCCAGCTAATAGGGGACAGTTGGCAACCCTAGGTAGGACTGGAGGTGGGGCAGAGGGGATTGGGATCCAAAATATTGGTCAGGGACTTGCCGAAGTGGAGATCCATCCGAGCACTACTGTGTATTGTCCTATATGTCCCAGAAGTGCCAGGAATTGGCATTCCATAACAAAACATCGTTAAACCCCAATGATGGAAGGGAAAATAGTGGCATTCCATGAAAGCTCAGGCATGCATGTGACTTAGCAGCCTGTCCACAGCTCAGTATCCAAACTGATAGCATTTATAAATTAGAATCTTTTAGTTTAATTTTCAGAGCAAGAGGAGACAAGTCGGAAATTATTCTGACTTGTGGAGACTTTCTGGAGAAAAAGCAAAAAAAAGAATCAATTGAATAGTTGCACTGAAAGGAAAGCAGCAAAAAGGTTTTGAACTTTTAGGAAATTAATCTTCTGTTCCTGGGTCCCTGTTGGAGTGCTTCCCATTCAAAATGATAATCATTCCTAAACCCACCAACTTTTCTAATTTCTAATTTTTTTTTTCCTAGTCAGATGTGCAGCACTTTGGTCAACGTGGGTTGTTTTTAAATGTGCTATACAAATAAATTGACTTGACTTGACTAAAAGGCATACCTCAGATAATCAATGCACATTTATCCATTAAAAATGTAGAGCAAACTACACTATTCGGAAGCCTCCAGAGAATAATTTCATACGAGACGGAGTGAATGTTTGGCAGATTGGAACGGTGTTATTTAATTCATTTGTTTTGCTTTGCATCTTTCTTCAAAAATGCTAATCACAAGAACAAGAGAATAATTACAAAGAAAAATGAGTTCAATCGCAGAACCTTTTGGTCAACAAATCAAAAATATCAGATCAGATATGATTAACTGTACTTGCAGGGGAATTTTCTACAGTTTGGGTGGCTAGTTGATTTATTATTGTCGTGTGTGCCAAGATTTTGTGAAAAACTTATTTGCAACCTATACAGGTAAATCATGCAAAGCAGGAATATAATCAAGCCCCACGCAAGTATAACAGATAAAGCTGAGGGAAAAATACCACAGTGCAGAATATAGTATTACAGCATTATAGTGTTACAGTTAGGGGGAACTTACAGGCTTAAAAAAGTTCAAGGTCCGTAATGAGGTAGGTTGGAAGATCGGGACTGCACCCAAGCTTATGGGAGGACCATTCTGTAGTCTGATTACAGAGGGGAAGAAGCTGTGGCTGAATTTAGTGGTATATGCTTTCAAGCTTTTGTATTTTCTGCCCGGCGGGATAGGGCAGAAGAGGGACCAACCAGGGTGTAAATGGTTCCCATTTATGGTGGTTGCTTTCCGGAGGCAGGGAGTAGATGGAGTCACTGGGCGAGTGGCTTGTTTGTGAGATGGACTTGGGCTACATCCATGACTCTCTGCAATCCGTTGGTCATTGGTTGTGGTGAGTTTGCTACAGAAATGTTTGATGTAACAGGTCTGAAGAAGAGTCTCGTCTCAAAAAGTTACCTATTCCTTTTCTCCAGAGATGCTGTCTGACCCGATGAGTTACTCCAGCTTTTTGTGTCTATCTTCAGTTTGATGTAACACATGGATTTTGCATTGAATAAGGTAAAATCCACATGAACATTGAACATTGAATGATAAATTAAAATGACTGGAGACGGTAAAGATTTGAGAGCAGAGATTATTGTTCAACATTAACCGGCCAACAAATCTGATCAAAGAAGTCAAACAGAACGACAAGAAAAAATTATTAAAAATGTGACAGTGAGAGAATATTGTTCCTAATCCTTTCTCCTTGATTGAGCTTTTTAAGCAAATTACTCTTAATCCTTGCCTGCTTGGGTGGTAGATGATAAATGATCTTTTGTTTAAAATCGTCAAACTGCAAGGACAAAGATTGGGAACAATTTCTTTTTGCAGGAATTGCATGATTGTGGCAACCTATGTATCTTGAAGGGAAATAATAAATAGTTGAAGCAAAGAAGTGTGATTAATTCTAGGATTAATATCCTAGAGACAACAGGTGACATTGACATGTTGGGGGGGGGGGGGGGGGAGGGGAGGGGAGGGGGTGCTGCACCAATGCAGGAGAGGTTTGGCCCCAACGGGTCCACTTGGTCTAGTTAAACCTAAATATTCATCATCTATTCCTTGACATTCTCCCAAGATGTACATTGTGCATCTGATTCATCAGTATCTGACACAATTGAATTTCATTGTACTTTTCATTTTCAGAGTACAAAAGGAAAGTGAAAAGTAAAAATGTTGAAAATAATAGCTTTTCAGTAAGAAATAGCTGTCTAAAATTTAACTAAAGACAATATAGACCACAAGAGATTCTTTTCTTATTTTTGAAGTATCTCAATTAAAAAAGTGAACTTTATTTTTATTTTTTTTGCATTATCTATGAATCATCTCATTAGACTGTCATACACAGAGTAGTTGCAATGTATTTGGTCAGACTTCTTCAACTGATCGATCAGAGCAAAATGATAGAGCAGATGGTAATAAATTGGTGCCTCCTTCATGCCCTCCCACACAATGGCCTTGCTTATGCTTTGCACCAAGATCCGATCGTGGAATCACTGTCTGATCGGTGGCAGTGGAATGATGGAGTTGTTGCCTTACAACTCCAGAGACCCATACTCTGCCATGGGATATTGGTTTGGGAAGTCTCTGTTGATGGAATAGAAGCACTGAAGAAAACGAAACCTTTTTTGGCACAAAACTACCATTCTCATTCGGTCCACAGATTACCAGGCAAACTGACAGTAGAACATTGTTGTGGTGGTTCTATCGAGACTGAAGCTAAGGCAGAGTAGAGGGACTTACTACAAATCAGCCACATTATATGTAACCAAGGGGGATTCAAAATGGACACTGAACTGTTTGAATTAATGTTGTAATCAATAGGCACACGCACTTTAAAAGAAAGAATCAAATTGAGAGGCAGTGTAAACCTCAAGAGAGTCAGGAAGTTAAACTTCAACCCTGGTGTTTGAAGCAGCTTCAGAATTCTAATCACACCCTTGATTTTGTCAGAGGCAAGTAGTTCAATGAGCAGAGACAAACAAGTGCGTGAAAATTTAGCCAAAATGTTAATTCAAGTTAGTTGAATCAAAGTAAAGGGGACAACACAGTGGCACAGCTGGTAGAGACGCTGCCTCACAGCACCAGAGACCCGGGTTCGATCCAGACTGCGGGTGCTGTCTGTGTGGTGTTTGTATGTTCTCCCCGTGACCTCGTGGGTTTCCTCCACGTGCTCTGGTTTCCTCCCACATCCCAAAGATGGGCAGGGCTTGGAGGTAGGGTATGAATGAGAACGTGGTACAAAATAGGACACGTGTGAGCGGGCAATCGATGGTCAGTGTGGACACCTTGGGCTGAAGGGCCTGTTTTCATGCTGTCTTTCTAAACTACACTAAATTGACCAAAAAATAATAATCTGGGTGCATATTTGTACTTTTTGTGACATGCCAGGATGAATACAAAAGAATCTCTGTTCTCAAATATTCACACACTTTCACACCTACGGTTGTTTCTGATCAGGTTATTGCCAAAACATATTTTAGTTGCATCCTCCCCATCCTCTACTCTGGCACGGGGCTTCCTTTCTTCCTTTGAAAATTCATTGCACATTTCACGACAACAGAAACAAGTGAACAGCCCATTTCTTCAGGGTTTAATGTAACCGCAAAGAACAGATCTACACAGCCTTTACATTCTCAGGGTAAAATGGGTCCAAATTTGATGCAAATTATCACTCCACCAAGAAATATAAACGCCCTACTCGAGCACCTGATAGGGAACTCAGCTTGAAACACGCTTAGGTAAATGTGAACGTTGTCAGGTGGCTTCAGTAGATGTTTTTTTCAAATCTGTTCAAACCTGTTATCTGCAATTCAAAATGCACAATCTAATTAAAAACCAGTGTGTGTCCTGGGGGATTCATGCATATTTCCATCGTTTTTGACGTTTTCTCCTGTAATTCATCAGACCATTACGTCCTCCCATTTGTCACGGTTGTTGCTGGTTAAATATCAAGCATCCTCAGGCAATGTCCCCCTTAACTCTGCTTCCGTCATCACAGAGGATAAATGTTTAACTTACCACCAGAGAACGCAGGTTCCAAAGCGATCAGTTCAAACACTAACATCTTGCGGAATTTATTGTTGCATCTTGGCTGATGGACAACTTTTCCTATAGTCTGCTCCAGTTCCCTTGTCAATGATTCAATTCAACGATGATTTATTGTCGAGGTACAGTGAAATTGCATACAGCCCGGTAAAATCGTACAGCAGACTTCACCTAGGCAGTACACGTTTCTGACGGTGGCGTAGCGGTAGAGTTGCTGCCTTATAGCGCTTGCAGCGCCAGAGACCTAGGTTCGATCCCGACTACAGGTGCTTGTCTGTACGGAGTTTGTACATTCTCCTCATGACGGCGTGGGTTTTCTCCGAGATCTTCAGTTTCCTCCCACACTCCAAAGCCGTGCAGGTATGTAGGTTAATTGGCTTGGTATAAGTGTAAATTGTCCCTCGCGTGTGTAGGACAGTGCTTTATTCACAAAATGCTGGAGTAACTCAGCAGGTCAGGCAGCATCTCGGGAGAGAAGGAATGGGTGACAATTCGGGTTGAGACCCTTCTTCAGACAGTGCTAATGTGCAGGGATCGCCTGTCGGTGCAGACTCAGTGGGCCGGAAGGCCTGTTTCCACGCTGTATCTCTAAGAAGAGGGCCATTCAATCTGCAAGCGAAGCCGCAGAGAAAGCCACTAGATGGCTTTGGATTAAGAGGGCTGATCCGTGGGCGGTTGCTGCTGGGACGCAAGTCGGGGCCTGATCAACCCCGGCTGGGTGGCCTGGGCGAGGGTGTCTGATGTTGTGAGACCCGAAACACCCCATGACCCCAGGTCACATCACTGAGGATGCGTTCCAGTGCATCGCGAAGATGTATCTTGCACATTAAACTAAACTAAAGTTAAAGTTTCAAAAGGTCTTCGTACAATATTAGCTTCTCACAGTGGCAACCAGGCCTGCCACTGCACGTTGGGTCCCCCTTGGCTCTCGGCAGCCCGTTCACCAGGTAGACACCCACCGAGTATCTCTTTGTTCTCGGCAGCCCACCGGCTGTTCGGCTCCATGGCACATCCCGGGAGTCTTCTCTGCCCTGCAGCGAATCCTGGGTGCCTTGTTCATTATGTACGGTGCATGAAGGTTTTAATATCGGAATCCATGTTCTTTTCCCCAATACTGTACAAGTCCCCTCTGTTGACATGTTTTACCCAAGGTCTGTCAGCTGGGGCTTGTAATCTAGTTTAAATGTAAAGTTATATATCCCAATAACACCAGCAATGGCAAAGCAACATTTCCATCTATATATTTAGCAGAGGTCAAACTAATGTTGTTATGTGTAGAATCGTGTGGGCCAAGGAAAAGGAAGAGTGTACTTCCAAGGACATCTTTGGTTCTCTCTAACCTCAGGGTTAAATCTGCACGTTACCCAAGGCCCAGAATCAAAATCGTATCTCATCACCTTTTTCTCTTTATTTATCTTGCCTAGAGGCAAATCTGTACGCCCCAATATAGGAATGAATTTCCATGACTCACAACTAGTGGCTGCCACCATTAATGGCTTCGTAGTGAAGCTGCAACTAGTTTCCATTTAAAACATAGGGGAAAAACAACCTGATGTGTTAATGTAATGTCGCTCCTAATGGTTTCAGGTAGACATCAAGTTTAGGGCATTCAAGTGAGTTCTGAGAATTGAAGTCTTCCAGATTTGGTAGTATACCAAACACCAGTCTCCACAGCTTATGAATTTGTTTTAACTTACATTAGCAAAGCAAGTACTACTCATTGCTTCCTCACTTTTGGATAACAGGAGTTGAACATTTACTACAATTAGAGTCATAGAATGATACAGTGTGGAAACAGGCCCTTCAGCCCAACTTGCCCACACCGCCCAACATGCCACAGCTACACAAGTCCCACCTGCCCCCATTTGGACCATGTCCCTCCAAATCTGTCCTATCCATGCACCTGTCTAACTGTTTCTTAAGCATTGGGATAGTCCCTGCCCCAACTACCTCCTCTGGCAGCTTGTTCTATACACCCACCACCCTTTGTTTGAAAATAAATTTACCCCTCAGATTCCTATTAAATCTTTTCCCCTTCACCTTAAACCTATGTCCTCTGATCCTCGATTCACCTACTCTGGGCGATAGACTCTGTGCATCTACCCGATCTATTCCACTCATGATTTTATATAAATCCACAGCGCTTCTTTGCTTTTGTTAATAAAGTCGTTTAACAACTGTTGCCCGAGTGAAGTATTTGTTAATGCACATTCCAAAAGAAACCCAAGGCAACGTTCAAGGAAGAACAAAACATATCGAAGGTATTTATTCACAAAATGCTGGAGTAACTCAGCAGGTCAGGCAGCATCTCGGGAGAGAAGGAATGGATAACGTTTCGGGTCGAGACCCTTCTTCAGACTGAAGAAGGGTCTCGACCCGAAACGCCACCCATTCCTTCTCTCCCGAGATGCTGCCTGACCTGCTGAGTTACTCCAGCATTTTATGAATAAATACCTTCAATTTGTACCAGCATCTGCAGTTATTTTCTTATAAAACATATTTCAGGTGTTCTGGTTAAAAAAAATCTTTCAAACAATACCATTAAAAATAGATTAACTTGTCATGTGGCTGGTGACTTTTACCTCCCATCTTGTTTACAAAGTTGGATTTGTTTGCGAAATAGTAATTTCACAATGCAGTAATTAATTGTAGATTAAGTGTTTCAGGGTTTAAACAATTTGACATGGCACATCAGAAATGCAAGACCTTCTTTGTTGGGTAATTGTACCAAAGCTGTCTTGATCAGAGTTTGAAAATAGCACATGTATCAAAAAATGCCCGACCCATTCTCGAAACCTGCTTCATTCCAAACACGACACAAACAGCACAGAAACTAATCATGGGATTACTGACCCCTGGGTGAACTGTGTCATTTTATCTTTCTGCAACTTATATGACTAAATGAAATTGTTGAATCCAGATAAACACACTGTTTATCAAGAAATATTATAAATGTCCAGGAAACTATCAAGTCAGACCAAAATGTATAATTGAACCATTTTATAATCACATTCCAATGACCGAGTGTTTAACAATTTAACCTAAAGCAATAACATTTTCTCGAAGGGGAGTAAGAGACACCTGTGGCTGACAAGGGAAGTCAGGGACAGCATAAAAATTAAGGAGAGGAAGTATAACATAGCAAAGAAGAGTGGGAAGACAGAGGATTGGGACTCTTTTAAATAGCAACAAAAGTTAACTAAAAAGGCAATACGGGGAGAAAAGATGAGGTACGAGGGTAAACTAGCCAATAATATAAAGGAGGATAGCAAAAGTTTTTTTAGGTACGTGAAGAGGAAAAAAATAGTCAAGGCAAATGTGGGTCCCTTGAAGACAGAAGCAGGGGAATTTATTATGGGGAACAAAGAAATGGCAGACGAGTTAAACCGTTACTTTGGATCTGTCTTCACTGAGGAAGATACACACAATCTCCCAAATGTTCTAGGGGCCGGAGAACCTAGGGTGATGGAGGAACTGAAGGAAATCCACATTAGGCAGTAAATGGTTTTGGGTAGACTGATGGGACTGAAGGCTGATAAATCCCCAGGGCTTGATGGTCTGCATCCCAGGGTACTTAAGGAGGTGGCTCTAGAAATAGTGGAAGCATTGGAGATCATTTTTCAATGTTCTATAGATTCAGGATCAGTTCCTGTGGATTGGAGGATAGCAAATGTTATCCCACTTTTTAAGAAAGGAGGGAGAGAGAAAACGGGTAATTATAGACCAGTTAGTCTGACATCAGTGGTGGGGAAGATGCTGGAGTCAATTATAAAAGACGAAATTGCTGAGCATTTGGATAGCAGTGACAGGATCATTCCGAGTCAGCATGGATTTACGAAGGGGAAGTCATGCTTGACAAATCTACTGGAATTTTTTGAGGATGTAACTAGGAAAATTGACAGGGGAGAGTCAGTGGATGTGGTGTACCTCGACTTTCAGAAAGCCTTCGACAAGGTCCCACATAGGAGATTAGTGGGCAAAATTAGGGCACATGGTATTGGGGGTAGGGTACTGACATGGATAGAAAATTGGTTGACAGACAGAAAGCAAAGAGTGGGGATAAATGGGTCCCTTTCGGAATGGGAGGCAGTGACCAGTGGGGTACTGCAAGGTTCGGTGCTGGGACCCCAGCTATTTACGATATACATTAATGACTTAGACGAAGGGATTAAAAGTACCATTAGCAAATTTGCAGATGATACTAAGTTGGGGGGTAGTGTGAATTGTGAGGAAGATGCAATAAGGATGCAGGGTGACTTGAACAGGTTGTGTGAGTGGGCGGATACATGGCAGATGCAGTTTAATGTAGATAAGTGTGAGGTTATTCACTTTGGAAGTAAGAATAGAAAGGCAGATTATTATCTGAATGGTGTCAAGTTAGGAGGAGGGGGAGTTCAACGAGATCTGGGTGTCCTAGTGCATCAGTCAATGAAAGGAAGCATGCAGGTACAGCAGGCAGTGAAGAAAGCCAATGGAATGTTGGCCTTCATAACAAGAGGAGTTGAGTATAGGAGCAAAGAGGTCCTTCTACAGTTGTACCGGGCCCTGGTGAGACCACACCTGGAGTACTGTGTGCAGTGTTGGTCTCCAAATTTGAGGAAGGATATTCTTGCTATGGAGGGCGTGCAGCGTAGGTTCACTAGGTTAATTCCCGGAATGGCGGGACTGTCGTATGTTGAAGGCTGGGGCGATTGGGCTTGTATACACTGGAATTTAGAAGGATGAGGGGGGATCTTATTGAAACATATAAGATAATTAGGGGATTGGACACATTAGAGGCAGGAAACATGTTCCCAATGTTGGGGGAGTCCAGAACAAGGGGCCACAGTTTAAGAATAAGGGGTAGGCCATTTAGAACGGAGATGAGGAAGAACTTTTTCAGTCAGAGAGTGGTGAAGGTGTGGAATTCTCTGCCTCAGAAGGCAGTGGAGGCCAGTTCGTTGGATGCTTTCAAGAGAGAGCTGGATAGAGCTCTTAAGGATAGCGGAGTGAGGGGGTATGGGGAGAAGGCAGGAACGGGGTACTGATTGAGAGTGATCAGCCATGATCGCATTGAATGGCAGTGCTGGCTCGAAGGGCTGAATGGCCTATTCCTGCACCTATTGTCTATTGTCTATTGTAATTCACCTTTTACAGTAGACTATCCTTATTTGAAATTCAATGGTTGGTTCATCAATTTAAGCATCAAGCCACAATAACGGGGAATAACACAAGAAGTTGTAATTAACCCATGGAATGCCAACAGATCCACATACTGGATCTATTGATTGACTACAGTGCGTTTTACTATTCACAATTCTGGGATTTTACTAATAGAATTTTCCTATTTTAACAATTAAGATTGGTAATTTCGAAAAGGACACAAAGGGCTGGAGAAACTCAGTAGGTCAGGCTGCATCTCCAGAGAAACTGGACACAAAATGCTGGAGTAACTCAGCGGGTCAGGCAGCATCTCAGGAGGGAAGGAATGGGTGACGTTTCCCCATTCCTTCTCTCCTGAGATGCTGCCTGACCTGCTGAGTTACTCCAGCATTTTGTGTCTACCTTCGGTTTAAACCAGCATCTGCTGTTTTTTTCCTACACATCTCCAGAGAAACTGCCTGACCTCCTGAGTTACTCCAGCACTCTCTGTCCTTTTGTGTATTAACCAGCACCTGCAGTTCTTTATTGCTAAGAGTAGTAATTTGCCTGGTCTAAATACCATTATTGAGTGATCTTCACTTGAGTCTTGACGTGTCTATATAAATGTAAGCATAATGCAATTTCAGTTTCAGACACAACAAGATACTATTATTCTCCTTGTGATATTAAAAGTAATGTTACTGATGTTTCAAGGTGTGCCTCCACTAGCCCTATGGAACGCTTTCTTCTCCAGAGAAATTACATTTTCATAGTGCCACTGTTTGTTATTCAAAAGGGGACTAGGACCTCATATCTGGGAGAGTCCCTTCAACTTCTGTAACATCCATGTTCTCTTCAGGCCTCCCACCCAACTCCTCGGCCCCGTACTAGTGCCCCCCCATCCCACACCTTATGCCCCGTCCCCCAATGTATGCATTCACCTACCTTGTTAGCCATGCTTACCTCTCTGGAGCTTAACCTGGCCCCAACACTTCCCCTAACCACCGTTAATGCTCTCGTCTTTGTTCACCACACATTTGGAGGCTGATCGCTGGGCATTTACATTCCCTATCTGCGATCTCCAGCCATTCTTCCCAATCTCCACTCTCCTCAGAAGCCCCAGGTTACAATCTCAGGGCAACCCAACCCTGCCTCTACATGTCCCTCGTCCCCATGACATGGCCCCCATCCTCCGATCTCTGCCCACTCACTTCTCCCAATGTCTTGTTCATTCCCTCACAATGGGGCTTTGATCTGCACACTATCCAAAGGCTTTAAATATCTGGCCGACACATCCCACCCAGTCTCCAAACTCTGGGCAATTCCTTTCACATGGCTCCAATCACCCATCCTCACAATGCCTTGCCGTTATCCAAGCCCTAGGCTTCCAATGAACCCTTTAATACCCAAGAATTGCCCCAGGATCCAGTGTCACTATTATTCCCTTTAGAAGTCACGTACCCATTGGTTGTGGACACCACAATTCTCACAGGTGGGAATGCAACCAATGAATGGAAATAGACACAAAATGCTGGAGTAACTCAGCGGGACCGGGAGCATCTATGGAGAGAAGGAATTGGGTGGCATTGCGGGTCAAGACCCTTCTTCACACACCCTTTGTTTAAAACTCAACTCTATCCTCTCCCACTTGGTCCAATCCCTCCCGACCCATGTCAAAGACACCTCACATGCCCCGAGTTTACAACCAAATAATAACTCGCATGTCACAAAAGTCAAGGTATAATTTCTGTCAGCAAGTCTCAATGTGATCTGGAGGTACAAGAAACTAAAGATACAGGAATCTTGAGCACATCACAAAGTGCTAGAGGAACTCAACACGACATCCGGAGGCTGCAACGAATCGTTCGATCAGCTGAGAAGATTGTTGGCTGCAACCTTCCCCCAATTGAGGAACTGTACACTGCAAGGGGCAGGAAGCGAGCGGGCAAGATCATCTCTGACCCCTCTCACCCTGGCCACAAACCCTTTGAAGCACTTCCCTCTGGAAGGCAACTCTGGACTGTCAAAGCAGCCACAGCCAGACATAAAAACAGCTTTTTTTCCACAAGTAGTAGCTCTACTCAATAACCAAAAGTCTGTAGTCACTTTTTGCTGTGGTTTATTTCACTCACATGTTTAAACCGTAATGTTGTATTATTAATGTTTTAATGTTTTATGCTTTATTCTTAATTGTTTACTGTCCGTCCGTGTTGTTACTTGCGAGCGGAGCACCAAGGCACATTGTATGCGTACATACTTGGCCAATAAACTTATTCATTCATTCAGATGTCTGGCCTCTTTCAAACTGAAGAATATTACCAATCTGAAAAGTTGTCAGTCCATTCCCTCCACAGATGCTGCCTGACCTGTTGAGTTTCTCCAGCACTTCATGTTTTGCTCCCACTGTGAACTCATCTGTTTGTTGTTGATTTTCCAGAAATACAAAGCAAAATTTAAACCAGTGAGGCAAGGAATCCACATATAGATTCACGATTTTAAAACAAGTTACGGCTTAATACAAGAAATATTCTCACATTACAACAGCAACTATATTCCCAATGCACTTCTTTGCCTGCTCAGAGCTTGGGATATTCTGAAGTTGTGAGGAGGTGCTATACAAATGCAGGTTCTTTCTATTAAAGTTTTGTCCATTAGGCAGCAATAGAAATGTTGACCATTAAGTAACAAGTAAGAAAAAACACAGTCTATTTTGTTATGGAGAAACATGCAGTAGGCCTCATGTTCTGCTTAGGCTGTTGAAATTCCAATCAATGTTGGAATACAAGTACTAATTTGGGGGGCTAATGTGGAGTTTGCTGTGCTCGCTGTTCCATCAGCTCTCAGAACAGATGCTAATTGAGTCATTCGATATACACAATAAGCCTGACATTCTGGATACTATGGGTGTGAATAAATTGTGATATAATTGCCATCTGAGTCAACTAAAGAAGAGAGACAAAATTTGGACAGCTCCAAATTACCCAGCCAACAACGTCAGAGATTGTAATACGAAACAACCATTTTCAAATAAAGGAAATTATATCTCCCCATTTTTCAAAATAAAGGCCATTATTAAACTCCATTTGACAGTCATATTGATAGGCACATCCAGGCAGACCCAAAGCATCAATCAGTGGAGATAAGAGAATGATTACTGTTGACTAAGAGTTGCAAGGAAACAGGATGGGCCAGGACTAAAAGGAAAAATCACATAATAATTGATACAAATTGGACAAGATGATGCTGGCAGATAAACCTTTATGTTTTCATATTGCAACAAAAAATCTCTGGGAAGAGCTACTGAATTGAAAGGAATAGCTCCATCACTAGAAAGAGACTTTTAGAAACATAGAAAATAGGTGCAGGAGGAGGCCATTCAGCCCTTCGAGCCAGCACCGCAAAATCATCAGACAATATGATGAAACAATAAAGGTGAAAAATTGAATGTTTTTATCAACATGGTCACTTTACTCAACTTTAAGCACTGAGTGGAATGCTATTTACCTGTAAAAAATATAGTTTTTCTAATTTCTTCTTTGTTTTCCCTTGGAATCAAGGATGACTTGCATCCAATCCAACTGCACGAGTTGCTAACTTTGTAACAACATCAGTGGGGAAAGTCAGAAAGAAGATTTAATTACCATAAACTTAACAATAGCTTAATTAAACAATTAGCATTGTGCAAATGAGGAAGGTCCTAATTAAGGTCAATTGTCTGCTGAAACAAAAGAGCATAGTAGCAGCTGATCTCAATGTCTTCTGAGTTTAGTTTACAGACCTGTTACACAGCTGCAAGTAAGAATTCAATTGTTCCGTTGTCAGTACGTATGACAGTTAAACAATTAATTAATCTTGACTCTTAGAATGATGACCTCTACAATACAATACAATACAATACAATATATCTTTATTGTCATTGTACAAGGGGTACAACGAGATTGGGAATGCGCCTCCCATACGATGCAATAATTTAATTAGCTAGTCAGTATTCATTTAAACAACTATAACCCAACGAAACAAATTGTAACAGTTTTAAGACAGAATAAAGTGCAAGTAGATCTGTGCCAGATCACTGTGCGATGTGACCATCCGGCTCAGCAGGACCGGTTCATAGCAGCTATGGCCCTGGGGATGAAGCTGTCCCTGAGTCTGGAGGTGCGGGCGTAGAAAGCCTTGTATCGTCTGCCCGATGGAAGGAGTTCGAACAGACTGTTGCAGGGGTGTGAAGAGTCTTTGTAACCAAAGATGGAAAAAGAACATGTAGATGAAAATAATAAAAAGTACTGTGCTCTTCTCCTTTCATGTCCATCATCCATGTTTCAAATGTTACATCACTGTCATCGTCTGTCCTGAAAAGGGCGCAAGCTTCCGGCCACCATCAGTGGGAGCCATTACTTGTACAATAGATGATGGTGGTAGCAGAATTAGCTCAGGCCACTTCCAGTTTCCAGCCCTGCGACGTGGACACTTCTGCTATGGGGCCACTATGCTCTCATAAGACACCTTTCCCAATTTATAGGACACCTCAACACTAACTAAGTATCTTTGACGGAGCCCTGTGTTTTATAATGAAGAAAACCTGGCAGGCAATTTATGAAAGAAAAAAAAACCCCGCAAACAACAATTAATTAATTCATCAATTAATCAATCAACAAATTTATTTTTCTATTTATTTATTTGTTTGCTTGCTTATTTATTAATGTATCTCTTTATCTAATTATCCATTTATATCCTTTATCTAATTATCCATAGACCATCTGTCTATCTAGTTATCTAATTATCCATTTATCTTTCTATTTATCAATCTATTTATTTATTTTTGTTTATTTTGTTTGTTTGTCTTTCTATGTATTTGTTTGTTCATTCATTTATTTACCCATTTTTCTATTTAATCATTTGTTTGTTTATTTTTCCACCTGTCCATTTACCTATTTATTAAATTATCTATTTATTTATGTATTCATTTATCTTTTTATTTATTCATCTATTTGTCTCTTTATTTGAGTAATTGATTGATGGCTACGGGCCATTCGGCCCACCAAGTCCACTCCGACCATCAATCGCACTTTCACACTAATTCTATATTATCCCACTTTCTCATCTTCTCCCTACACACTACAAGCAATTTTATAGGCCACGTAACCTATAAACCCACATGTCTTTAGGATTTAGGTGGAAACCAGAGCATCAGGGTAAACCCATGCAGTCACGGTGAGAACGTACAAACTCCACACAGACAGCACCGGTGGTCAGGATCGAATCCAGGTTTCTGATGTGAGGAATTAGCTCTATCAGCTGCACCACTGTGCTGCTCAGATAATGACCAGGTAATCTGTTTAATAAGTTGATGAGAGAATGAGCATTGTCCAGGGAACCTCAGAGAACCCCCTGCTCCTCAAATATATATTAAAAATATACTACATCAATTCATGAGGAGTGAAAGCCAATCAATAACGGTGAAAAGGTATCTAGAGTTTCAGGTACGATGAATATTTCATAAAAAGTACCAAAAAATATCTAGTGCAGGTTAGATTAAGTAATTATCATTCACTCATGATTATAGCCTTCCCTTTGGATGTCATTCTTCAGCTAGGTGTGTATGCGTGGCTGTGTATACAGAATCTATATTGCCTATTACATATTATCTATCATATATATATATATATATAAATTATATATATATATATATATATATATACACACACACATATATATATACACATATATACCCACACACACACTTTGTGTGTAGGAGAATAATTTAAATAGCTCCTCTGTCAACATTGATTTCTCTAACTTTAGATAGCTCTTCTGTCCCTCTCTTTCCCCTCCCCTTCACAGTTCTCCCACTGTCTTCCTGTCTCTAACTACATCCTTTCTTTGTCCTGCCCCCTCCCCTGACATCAGTTTGAAGAGGGGTCTCAACCAGAAACGTCACCGATTCCTTCTCTCCTGAGATGCTGCCTGACCCGCTGAGTTACTCCATCATTTTGTGATACCTTATATATATATATATATATATATATATATATATATATATATATATATATAAAATTATTATAAAATGCCAAAACTGTGGAATAATGCTAGAGGTGGTCCAATGGGGGAACTTAAAAAAATGATTGGAAGTTATAGTTCAGAATATATGTGTCAAACGCAAGATTAATTATTCATAATAAATAGGGCTAAATTCAGGAAATGACATGTGAAGGATTTAACGGACAAGATGATGGCAAAGCTCGGAGAGGGATGTTTCATAAGCAACATTTCTCAATCAATTAATGGGAGGCAGATCCATTAGTTTGGTTCATTATTGTTTACAGAATTTGCCCCATGACAATTTGATGTTCCTTATATAATTGAAAATGAAATATTGTTGAGATGCCTGAACAAAGATTATTGTGCAAATTAAAAGCTCATGGTTGTGGATGTCAAGTGTAGGTTGAGGATAGAAGATTGGCTGTTTAGAAGAAAGGGGGAGTGGGCATAAATAGATCTTTCTCTGGATGGCAACTTGGCAACTGCATCAGGGATCTGTGCAAGGGCACCTTTCTATCTATATCAATAACTTGGTTGAGGGCAGAGATGATTGCTAATTCTGCTGACGGCACAAAGATGGGGAGGATGGTAAATTTTGAAGAGGACATACCGTGGTTACAAAGAGATGTAGATGAACAAAATGAAATGGCGAAGATCCCATGTAGGGTAAATGTGAAATCGTCCATTTTGGCCAAAATATAGAACCATATTGTTTCAAGCAGTGACGGTCTGTGGAGCTCAGAGATGGAGAGGGATCTCGGTGTCAAAAGGCCAGTCTGCAGGTAAGCTCGTGATTAGAGAAACTTTCTCCCCTCCTTCTTGTCCTCTTCCACCTGTATCTCTCCCTCTGGATTTACATTTCATTCCTCTTCCCTCCATAACTGACACCCTCTGGTCTCCTTTTCACCTCTGCCCTTTGTAACTTACTCCACCACTATGCCAATTAAACCCTCCTCACCAATACCTGCCTATCACTTGCAAAAAAAAGCTTTTCACTAAACCTTGGTACACGTGGCAATAAAGCAAACTACAATAAATTAACTCAAGTCTCAGATGTTCACACGTCTGCAGAACTCTTACTTACAGAGTAACAGAAGCAGAGTTTGAATATTTTTAAGGGCAGAGGTGGATCGGTTTACTTAAGCAAGGAGTTCAACAGTTATGGTAGATTAATGGGAAGTTCAGACAGCATCTGCAGAGAGTGATGCAATGTCTGTCAGTGACCCTGCTGAGTGTGATCCTATTTTCATTTCTAAAATCTATGTTTTTTTGCTTAACGATCAAAAGCCATATCTGTACATTTGCTCTGTATTGCATGCAATGATTCCCGTTTATTCCCTAAACCTAGTCCTTTATCCCCCAAGAATTTGCACCAAGTGCTCAAGACTAGCTAATGCGGCACTGTGGTGCAGCTGGTAGAGCTGCTGCCTCACAGTGCCAGAGACCCGGGTTCGATCCTGACCTCAGGTTCTGTCCGTGTGGAGTTTGCACGCTCTCCCTATGACCACATAGGTTGCCTCCGGGTGCTCTGGTTTCCTCCCACATCCAAAAGGCGTGTGGTTTAATAGGTTAATTGGCCTCTATAAAATGCTTCTAATCTGTTGGTTGTGGGTGAGAAAGTGTGATAACAAAGAACTAGTGTGAATGTGTGATCAATGGTTTGCCTGGACTTAGTGGGCTGAAAGGCCTGTTTCCATGCTGTCTCTCTAAACTAACTATAACTGTTTGACTAGAGTGAATTTTGATGAATTTGTTTGAATTCCAACATCTACAAATGCTGAAGATTGGCGATGATCTGGAAAGAGTTGTAAGAGAGAAAAGTTAACATAATGGACGGACTTCAATATTTCGTCTTATGTTTTACAAGTTCTCATTTATTGTATATTGATTAAAAAACTGTTGTTGCATTAAATATTTCCGGTGGCCGAGCACTTCAACTCCCCCTCCCATTCCCAGTCTGACCTTTCTGTCATGGGCCTCCTCCAGTGCCATAGTGAGGCCCACCGGAAATTGGAGGAACAGCACCTCATATTTCGCTTGGGCAGCTTGCAGCCCTGTGGTATGAACATCGACTTCTCCAACATTAGATAGTTCCTCTGTCCCTCCCTTCCCCTCCTCCTTCCCAGATCTCCCACTGTCTTCCTATCTCCACCTATATCCTTCCTTTGTCCCGCCCCCCTGACATCAGTCTGAAGAAGGGTCTCGACCCGAAACGTCACCCATTCCTTCTCTCCCGAGACGCTGCCTGACCTGCTGAGTTACTCCAGCATTTTGTGAATAAATACCTTCGATTTGTACCAGCATCTGCAGTTATTTTCTTATAAATATTTCAACACATCGTCCAACCCTTTTTTTTAATCTTTTGTGAATAAGCTATATCAGAAAGTAATATGACAAAACTATTTCTTTACTATTTAACAAAAGGGAACAAGTAAAGACACTATACATAATATCATAGACACAAAGTGCTGGAGTAACTCAGTGGGCCAAGCAGCATCTCTAGAGAAAAGAGGTGTTGCCCGACCCGCTGAGTTACTCCAGCACTTTGTATCTATCTATGATATTATGTATCCTTCTACCGACCCAAAATGTCACTCATCCTTTTTCTCCAGAGATGCTGCCTGACCCGCTGAGTTACTCCAGCATTTAGTGTCAATCTTCAGTATATACCAGCATCTGTAGTTCCTATCTGCACATAATCACTGCCTTGATTTGGTCAATTATTGCTTTACACCATGATTTCCGTAATTAAATATTGAACTTTTCTAAAATCTATGCTTCCTTTAAAGCATTGGGAAAATTATTTAAAATATAAGATAGAGAGGAATATCAAAAACAAACCAAAAGAGGTTACATATATTATCTATATACTAAAACTCTCGTTTGTTTGTTTGTTTGTTCCTGAACTACAGCCAAAACGGTACACGATAGCGCGACAATTTTAGGCCCACCTTTGATGCTAATGGAAGAAGTTTCATTGATATTTATATTCACTATAAATCTATCTCCTAGGGAGGGAGGAGGGTGGGAGGGAGGGGGGGGGAGGGAGGGAAGTGGGATAAGGGGGATTGGGTGGGATGGAGTGGGGGAGGGGAAGGGGGGAGAGGGAGGGGGGTGGAGGGAGGGGGCAGGGAGGGAGGGAAGTGGGATAAGGGGGATTGAGTGGGATGGAGTGGGGGAGGGGAAGGGGGTGAGAGGGAGGGGGAGAGGGGGAGGGGAGGAAGGAGGGAGGGGGGATTGGGGGAGGGGGGAGTTGGGGAGGAGAGGATGCTGCACCAATGGAGGAGAGGTTTGAGCCCAACGGGTCCACTTGGTCTAATACATATTAACTTCACAATTTACTGGAAGATCATTTTCATAATATAATTACTTAGGCCACTGTATCCATTAGAGCAGCGCTAGTGAATGTAGAGATGTAGGATTGATCATCTGCTTCATATTTAATGAATGTATTGGACCTGATGAGTGTGGAGAGAGATGTTTTATATTTCTAATTTGAAGAGTGTGGTTCTCCAAAATATTTAGTCGCTGATTATTGGTTTTTCTTTATTGCAAATGAGCAGCGGATTTGAATTACATTTTAATTCGTTTTCTTAATTTGTTTTCACTCTCAGTATGGCTGCGTTTGCAGCTGTATCATTTCCAAATGAATTTGCGTGGAAAAAAATAGAAACGAGCAAATGGGCTCAGGCTTAGGATCAGAAGCAGCCAAAAGGATAAGTGAAATGATAATTTGAAATGGATAACAAGCTGGTTTTAAAATTACCCACGGGATAACTTGTTAATATGGATGCAATTTTCTTACAAATCATTCTGCGATTTCCACATGATGATATTTGTAATCACACTTTTGCATTACAATCCTGATAACATTCAACATCCTTTTCTACCTATTGAAATGCAATGATAAAATATTTAATTCAATATTACCAAGGCCACCAATTAATACACCTTCAATGGTTAGAAAAAAGTTTTCATCAAAAGTTAAAAATCGGGCTCGGTGGAGAAGGTGTTTTGTCCAAAGTTTCTGATATTCGAAACATCAAGGGAATGTACACTCAATTGTAAGCTTAGAAGCAGTCAGGTGCAAGGCACTGGATGCTCCAATCCCCACAATGTCCAAATCATTTTTTAATGTAACAAACACCTGTGTACAAATCTTGTTAGCACAGGCATCCAAACTCTCACAGCATTACAGAGGGAGTAGACAATGAATGGAGAACAGTAACGAGATGATTATTAAGGTAGGAAGAAGTTGATAGAGTAAAATGTTGATGGTGGAAGGTCATGGTCAGAACTACGGCTAGAAGCTGGTAAGGAGAATCTTGGTGATTATTTAAGGGGAAAATTGCCAGGTGCTGGCAAAAAAATTGGAGAGCTGCGCAGGGGATGACCAAAGGCAAGTTTGAAATGAAATTGGAAAGTGATGGTGAGGGGGTGGGGGGGGGGGGGGGGGGGCACTGGGGAGAAGATCCGGGTAATCCAAGGAGAAAATGATCAATGAGGACAGTGGAGGGAGGATGGGAAAGTTGGGGAATAAGGGAACAAGTCTCAGAGAGATATAGACAGGTCGAATAAAAGGGCAAGCATAGAGCAGGTGGAATATATTGTGAAAAATGTGAGGACATCGTCTTAAAAAAAAAATGAAATGCAGAGAAATTTCTTAAATGAGTTTGATATTCATCTGAAGGGAGATTAAGCAAAGTGAACCTGTATTCTCTAGAGTTTAGAAGAAGAGTGAGAGTGATCTAATTGAAATGTACAGAATTCCTCCAAGCCTAAACAGGGTACGTACACAAGGGTCATATTTCTCCTTGCTTCCGATCTAGGATTGGGGTCATGATCTCAAAATAAAGCACTGACTATTCAGGACTGAGATGAGAGAGCGATAAATCTTTTAAATTCTCTACCCAAGAGTGAGTAGAGGCTGAGTCACTGAATTTATTCAGGACAGAGATCGATAGATAGATTTTTAGTTAGTGGGAAAATCAGAGATTCAAATGAAATGCCTGAAAGGGATTTACTAACAAGTTAAATAGCAGCCAAACAGGAGGGCAAAGATTCGCAGTCAGTCCTGTACGAGGGATGACAAGTCCAGATTGGCCATTTTTCATTTATATGTTCCTGTGTTCCAACACAGGAATGACACACTTTGCAAATAAAATGAAAAACATTATATCATTTCTATATGGACTGTTTTAATCTCCAATCATACAAGTTTCAATTATGGTCAACATTTTATGGGTTATAACCAAGGATCCTCTTACCCATTCCTGTTTTGTCCATTCCTCAGCCTGCAAATGAAATGATTTGAGTAATAAAAGTTAAAATGTTCTTGCCTGGCAATGTCTGTGAAATATCCTTTGGCAGTTCTAACTTTAACCCTCCGAACCTCTGTGAATCCAACTTTACAGGACTTTATCTTGCACTAAACGTTATTCCCTTTATCATGTACCTGTACACTGTGGACGTGTAAGAAAATAACTGCAGATGCTGGTACAAATCGAAGGTATTTATTTCACAAAATGCTGGAGTAACTCAGCCGGTCATGCAGCATCTCAGGAGAGATGGAATGGCTGATGTTTTGGGTCGAGACCCTTCTTCAGACTGAAGAAGGGTCTCGACCCGAAACGTCACCCATTCCTTCTTCTCCTGAGATGTTGCCTGACCTGTACACTGTGGACGGATTGATTGTAATCGTGTATTGTCTTTCCACTGACTGCTTAGCACGCAACAACATGCTTTTCACTGCACTTTGTGGCATCCTCCATACATAACCTCCTTTACTGCAGCCGGCATGACACCCTGACATGAAGGTAATGGTCCCAACTCCATCTACTCCCCAAAGGATAAGTCTGTTCTGAGACCATCCTCTCTTTTCTTTTGTATTTCAGGTAATGCAAGTCCCTATGGAGAAAAGCCTTTGAGACTTCAAACTTCAGAAACAAAGACAATTCTACACCACTACCTAGATATTATGGGTAAATAAAAGTTTGCAACCACATGAGCAAAGTGTGTAGGCGTTTCATACAATCAGATGTTTTACATTCTTTATCAGGTAGAGCACAGTGTCCAGAATGATCCATCAATTAACCATCTTGGGACTTACTGCTGATGAAATTTAGGAAATGATAAAAGATATTGCTGCGAAATTGCAAAGTTGTCAGACAGTATACAGCTCTATGGAAAAAAAGGTGTGGTTTCAGGCAAAAGGCAGAAATTGAGAGTCATAGAATCATACAGAGTGGAAACAGGCCCTTCGGCCCAACTTGCCCATGCCGACCAACATGGCCCATCTACATTAGTCCCACCTGGCTGCATTTGGCCCAATAGATTTAAGGATCGTGGTAGAATTAGCAAGAAGGCGAACCTTCAAATGCTAAGCAGGACGTGGGGTAGTGAAGACGATATTTAATCATAAACAAGACTGCTGGACAAAACATGTTCACTCACTAATTTGCCAAAATGGTAATGTGCAGTGATCATTAGTCGACAGATTTTTCTACAAACATCATAAAACTTTTGCAAACTCCCCTTCCCTCTCTGGTTACAGTGTGTATGTATTGTTGCAATGTTAAATGAATACACTAACAGCATTTGTGGTGACCACAAATACATCCTGTGTTTATGGCAACAACAGAAAATATTGTTTGATATTCCGGAGTTCTGGACCATAGCCCAGAATTGCTGATGGTCGTTGCATCTACCCAACACTAATTGAACTTCATGAGATGAACATTTTCTTTCCCTGAGATTTAGTTTAGTTTAGAGATACAGCATGGAAACAGACCCTTCTGCCCACCGAGTCCATGCCGACCAGTGATCCCCACACACCAACACTATCCTACACGCACGAGGGACAATTTACAATTATACCAAGTCAATTAACCGACAATTGTACGACTTTGAAGTGTGGGAGGAAACCGAAGATCTTGGAGCGAAACCCACGTTGTCACAAGGAGAACGTACAAACTCCGTACAGACAGCACTTGTGGTGAGGATCGAACCCAAGTCTCTGGCGATGTAAGGCAGTGGCTCTACCACTGTGCCATCATGCCACCCGCTTCTTTTCTCAGAGAAGAGACATCCCTCTGAATCAAAATAAGTCATTTAATAAAGATAATAAGCAGTTGACAAAAGCAATGAAGTCCAAAGAGGAAAGGAATTACGACATTCTACAGTTTTGAGTTTCAGCGTTTGGTTTGCTTTGCTTTTATGAAAAACAGAACATTTTGAACATAAGAGATCAGACATTCAATCCTTAAAGGGTGACAGTGACTAGTGGTGTGGACATTGTATACAGAATTTTAACACAATAAAAAACATTTGCAAAACAAGAGAAGCTGAACCTATCCTCTAATTAAAGACAATCTATTAAAGCTATTATTCCGTTAGCCCAAACATTTCAGAATAATATCCATCCACAGAGATAACAGTAAAGCACTTATTTTTTGCAAATCATGACATTGGGAGATTTTGAATGATGGGATTTCTGCCAAAGTTCTCTTCCCTCCCTAGATCTTCTCAACCAGGTGAAACGTCTTAAGACTCTTGAGGAAAGCAACATGCTGGATGAACTCAACAGGCCAGGCAGCATGTGGGGAGGGAATGGACAGGCTCCAGTGCATTCAAAAGTAATGGGTGGGAAATGAAAAGCTTCCCCATCAAACATAGAGTCGGGCAAAGTTTCCCATTCTCCTCCACTTTGCATTGTATTCAGCCCTTTGCAGAATCTACCAGGAAGGACACAGGCATAATAGGGGTGATGATGCCAGGCAGTGGGGGCACTCGGGTCAATGTCACCTTGTGCATGGACCACACACTAACCTGCTCGGAGTCATGGTCGGTCTGCAGAGCTGCGACCAGTTTAAACTGATCTTGGAGGCCAGCACTCCTGCATTAAGAGTGAGACCGTGTTCTTTGGCAACTGGCCCTACTGATCTGCTATACTAATCTAAGTGCCTGAAGGTTCTGGAAGCTTGGATAGGAGCAAGAACATGTGACATTAATTGGCTAGAGAGGTAGGGAAGTCAAAACAGAAATTGGGAACATGGGAAGCGGTGCTTCCTCTCAATTGCTGACAAGAACCTGATCATTAGGTACGAGGTTCTCAGCGTTGCTGTGCATAGTACAAGTGTGCCTGAAGATCTGGTCCTGCCACCATGACAATCACTGGAGCCATCTTCCATTTCATAAGACATAAGGGCAGCATGGTGGCGCAGCGGTAGAGTTGCTGCCTTACAGCGCCAGAGACCCAGGTTCTATCCTGACTATGGGTGCATGTCTGCACGGAGTTTGTACGTTCTCTCCGTGACCTACGTGGACTTTCTCCGGGAGCCCAGTTTCCTCGCACACTCCAAAGATGTACAGGTTTGCAGACTAATTGTAAATTGTCCCTAGTGTGTAGGATAGTGTTAGTGTGCAGGGATCACTGGTCGGCGCGGACTCGGTGGGTCGAAGGGCCGGTTTCCGCGCATTATCTCAAAGTATACTAAAAAGACCATAAGGACATAGGACATGGGAGCAGCATAATTCTGCCCATTGAGTCTACTCTGGCATTCGATCATGGTGATCTATTTTGCCTTTTTAACCCAATTCTTCTGCCTTCTCCCCATAATCTTTAACACCCTGGCTAATCAAGAATCCATCGATCTCCACTTTAAAAATGCCCAATGACTTGGCCTCCATCACCATCTGTGGAAATGAATTTAATTTTTTTATCCAGGATGATCCATTGGGTCACGATGTTTAAGTCAAGGGGCCACAGTTTAAGAATAAGGGGTAGGCCATTTAGAACTGACTAAAACTGAGGAAAAACTTTTTCAGTCAGAGAGTTTTGAATCTGTGGAATTCTCTGCCTCAGAAGGCGGTGGAGGCCAATTCTCTGAATGCATTCAAGAGAGAGCTAGATAGAGCTCTTAAGGATAGCGGAGTCAGGGGGTATGGGGAGAAGGCAGGAACGGGGTACTGATTGAGAATGATCAGCCATGATCACATTGAATGGCGGTGCTGGCTCGAAGGGCCGAATGGCCTCCTCCTGCACCTATTGTCTACTGTCTACTGTCTACTGTCTTCAGATCAGAGAAAAGAGGGAAAGCATTCGCAACCAAGGACACCTCGAGCTTCATGCATTACTAAGTCTATCTCCAGTGCCCTCTTGAACAAAACCTCTGTCGGGCTGCTGAGAACAAGACTGATGAACATGTCTTCTCTGCATTGATCACTGTCAAGGGCAAATGTACTTCAAGACAATTTGTTGACATGATTGTGTAATGTAGTGCACTCTGTCAATTGTCTCATTTCTCTAGTCAATTATCCACGCACAAATATGTTTCTAAGAGTTAATAATAATTATGCAAGATGTCGCCACCAAAGTATCAAATATGTAATTTGAATAAATATCCATTTGGTAAAAGCAACCTTCAAATAAAGTCATCTTATGAGGGTGCCCTTGCATTTACATAAAAGAACTTTAATGCATCAAGTGCATCATTATTGCCCAGGTGACATATGTGTAAGATGATTCAACGTCAAATTATCAAATAGTCTATGCATGGCACTCCATGAGCCTTAGAAACGAGTGAGAAACATAACAGTTCCGTAGATACTAAATAGTCAGTTCCAACCTGCTAGAAAAACTTTCCCTATGCATCTGTGCTCCTTCAAAGTCAGCGATAAGGAATAATATCATTGTGTATGATTTTAATTACCTTGAAAAGCACATACATATTGGTCCCACTAGAGTTAGAAACTCTAGTATTATCTTTGGTGTATTTCATTCTGCAGTGAGTGATGAGAATAGTAGTTTAGACTTTAGACTTGAGAGTTACAATGCGGAAACAATCCCATTGGACCACCGAGTCTGCGGCGACCAGCGATCAACCCGTACACTAACTTACTAGGGACAATTTTACAACTTACCCAATCCAATGAACCTACAAACCTGTACGTTTTTGGAGTGGGGGAGGAAACCGGGGCACCCGGAGAAAACCCACGTGGTCACAAGGGGAACATACAAACTCCGTACAGACAGCACCCGTATTCAGGATCGAACCTGGGTCTCTGGTGCTGTTAGGCAACAACTCTACCGTTGCACCACTGTGCCACTTGTTCCATTTTAAAATTGGAAAATCTAATCTAATATCTAAAATCTATAGCCGTAAATCTGTATCATGGAAGAATTCTACTGCCTACGTTAGACCATTCAGCACAATGCCTCACTGATAAAAGGTTGATTGAAAGATACTGCATGGAAACAGGCCCTTCATCATCCTGCAATGTTAATCTATTTCTCCCTGCACGGTTGCTATGTGACTGTTTAAGGATTTCAATCATATTCTCTTTTTATTCCAAATAGAGAATCAATGTTGACCATCAATCACCCATTCATACGTTCTACTGGCTCGAAGGGCCGAATGGCCTCCTCCTGCACCTATTTTCTATGTTTTCTATGTTTCTATGTTGTCCCACTTTCTCATCCATTCCCTCATGCACTAGGGCTAATTTACAAAGGTCATTTAACCTACAAACCCGCACGTCTTTGGGATCTTGGAGAAAACCGGAGGACCCAGAGGAAACCTCTGGGTTCACAGGGAGAACGTGCAAACTCCACACAGACAGCATCCAAGGTCAGGATCGAACTCGGGTCTCTGGCGCTGTGAGACAGCCATTCTGACCAGCAATCGAAGAATTCCATAATGTTGTAGTTCACAATTCTTGTTGATTCTTGTTTCTTTGTGATTTCCCAAAAGACTTCAAAGGTTCAGTGGGGTTCAATTCAATTCATAAGATGTATTTCTCAAAGGCAAGATTAGTTTTTCTCGCACACAATGGATTGGAGAATAAACAGCGACTGATTTACAGGTTTTGTTAATGACTAGAATATTTAACTGAGCTATCAATGCGAGTATAATGATTTGAAGGCTTGTGAAGAGTGAAAGACAAATATCTCAGCCACCTTAGCCGTACAAACATAAGAGGATCAGTCCTGCGGGCTCCTATTTAATGGAGCTTTCAGAAGATATTGGCAGTTGTAGAATTAGACTGCCTTATTGCAGTCTCACTCCGCAACACGTTATATGTGACTGAAAGGCTGGGGTGAAATTATTTCCTTCAGCAATTGATATATTGAAGTTCCCATTTAAAATTTTCAGGCTGATAGGAAAACATTTAGTAATTGCTTACATAAATTACATTCTCGTCTTGAGCTGCAAGCATCAATCTTGAATATCAAAGGCCGCTATTGGCAAATGTTATCAATGAGGTCCCATTAACGAATGGAACAATAACGAAAGACCCTCATGGTTTTCTTCATTTAGATGTTATATTTTTGAAATAATATGTAACGGTCCACATAGTGTACAGACAGAATAGCATATTATCCTGTTTAAACAATATTTCTTCACACTGTCAACCAACACAAACACTGGTAGTCTCACAATCTGGTCAAAGCACACTGCTTCTAAATGAACACAAACGTTAACAAATGTTGCTGAATACATTGACCTATTTCTTTGTAACAAGGATCTAAAAGGATGACAAAGGAAACAAAATGGGGTATGGGGAGAGGGCAAGAACGGGGTGCTGATTGTGGATGATCAGCCATGATCACATTGAATGGCGGTGTTGGCTCGAAGGGCCGAATGGCCTACTCCTGCACCTATTGTCTATTGTCTATTAAAATGTGTAGGAAGGAACTGCAGATGCTGGTTAACACTGAAGATAGACACAAAATGCTGGAGTAACTCAGCGGGGCAGGCAGCATCTCTGGAGAGAAGGAATGGGTGACGTTTTGGATCGAGTCCCTTCTTCAGACTGAGGAGGGTGATTTGGGGCTGCTGAGAATCAATTGCCCCAAATCATTTGGTTAGAACATAGAATATGGAACAGTGCCGCATAGGAACAGGCCGTTCAGTCCACAATGTCTGTGCTGAACATGATACCAAAACATGCTCTTACCTGCTTGCACATAATCCATATCCCACCATTCCATGCATATTTATGTGCCTATCTAAAAGCCTCTTAAACACCACTATCATATCTGCCTCCACCACCACCCCTGGCACCCCGATGTACATGCAAGGAAAGGTTTAGGTTGCAACATGTTGAGTAGTGATTCCTTGGACAGAAAGAGTTAAAGGGATAGCATGAGTGTGATGAAAGAATGGCTACGGAGGTACAATGGACTCTAGTCAATAGGGAGGAATGGAAAACAATTCAGTGGTAATCTTAAGTGAACATTCTGTAGTAACCTTCTGTAATTACATTTTACAGACAGAAGTGTTTTGATGTATTTTGCGATGAGCTGTTAGACGTGAGATGTTGCTGATAAGAAAAAGGTATGAGGCAGCCTGGGGTCATAACCTCCAACTTTTCCAGGAACATTGTTCTCAATCTACTGCAGACTGGTGGTGATAATGTTCTCAGAGTAAGCAGGGATTAGCCCAGAGGTTTGAATGTATCGCCGTGCGTATCTAGGTTAGGAAGCTGGAGCGATTTAGAGGGAAACTTGTGAGCATCACAATATTGCTGTCACTTTTTCCTCAAGTCAAGTCAAGTCAAGTCAAGTTTATTTGTCACATACACATACACGATGTGCAGTGAAATGAAAGTGGCAATGCCTGCGGATTGTGCACAAAAAAGAATTACAGTTACAGCATATAAATAAAGTTACTATAGTGTAGACAAAATTTAGTCCCTGGAGTTATAAAAGTTGACAGTCCTGATGGCCTGTGGGAAGAAACTCCGTCTCATCCTCTCCGTTTTCACAGCGTGACAGCGGAGGCGTTTGCCTGACCGTAGCATCTGGAACAGTCCGTTACTGGGGTGGCAGGGGTCCCTCATGATCTTGCTTGCTCTGGATCTGCACCTCCTGATGTATAGGTCCTGCAGGGGGACGAGTGTAGTTCCCATGGTGCGTTCTGCCGAATGCACTACTCTCTGCAGGGCCATCCTGTCCTGGGCAAAGCTGTTCCCAAACCAGATTGTAATGTTGCCAGACAGGATGCTTTCTACAGCCCCATAGTAGAAGCAATGAAGGATCCTCAGAGGCACTCTGAATTTCCTCAGCTGTCTAAGGTGGTAAAGGCACTGCTTAGCCTTACCCACCAGTGCGGCAATGTGCGTTGCCCATGTCAGATCCTCTGTGATGTGGACTCCCAAGTATTTAAAACTGCTCACCCTATCCACAGTAGACCTATTTATCTCCAGTGGCGTGTACGTCCTTGGATGTTTAGCCCTTCTAAAGTCCACAATCAGCTCCTTAGTTTTAGTGACATTCAAGAGGAGGCTATTGTCCTGACACCAGAGTGCCAAATCAGCCACCTCTTCCCGGTAGGCCTTCTCATCGTTTGTCGGAGATCCGGCCCACCATCACAGTGTCATCAGCAAACTTGATGATGGAGTTTGAGCTGAACCTGGCCCCACAGTCATGTGTGTACAGGGAGTAGAGTAGGGGGCTAAGGACACAACCCTGGGGGGATCCTATGTTCAGGGTCAGTCTTGGAGCTCAAAAGAACAGGGGTTCAAGGACAGTGCAACTCTTAAGCGATGGAGCATGTCCTATAAGTCACACAAGCTAGGAAGTGTACAGAGACGATTTACGAGGATGTTGCCAGGACTAGAGGGTCTAAGCCATGGGCAGAGATTGAGTAGGCTCGGAGCGCATGAGGATGAGGGATGATCTTATAGAGGTGTATATGATCATGAGAGGAATAGGATTGGGTAGATGCACAGAGTCTCTTGCCCAGACTAGGTGAATCGAGAACCAGAGGGCATAGGTTTAAGGTGAAGGGGAAAAGATTTAATAGGAATCTTAGGGGTAACTTTTTCTCACAAAAGGCGGTGGAAGTATGGAGCAAGCTGCCAGAGGAGGTAGTTGAGGCAGGGATTATCCCAACATTTGAGAAGCAATTAGACAGGTACATGGATAGGACAGGTTTGGAGGGATATGGACTAAACGCTGGTAGGTGGGACTTGTGTAGCTGGGACATGTTGGCCGGTGTGGGCAAGTTGGGCCGAAGGGCCTGTTTCCACACAGTGTCACTCTATGACTCTATACTATGAAAAAATCATTCACGCTTTCATTTCCTGCCGCCTAGACTACTGCAACTCCCTATACACTGGGATCAGCCAATCTTCCCTGTCCTGCCCGCAACTGGTCCAAAACGCCGCAGCGAGACTCCTGACGGGTACCCGTAAAAGGGACCACATCACCCCGATTCTGGCCTCTCTCCACTGGCTCCCTGTACGGTACAGAATCAACTTCAAGCTCCTCCTATTCACGTATAAAGCCCTAAATGGACATCCCCCCCCCCTACATCAAAAATCTTCTAACCCACCTCTCTAACTCCAGGCCCCTCAGGTCGGCCGACTTGGGGCTACTCACTATCCCGCGGTCTAGGCTTAAGCTCAGGGGTGACCGCGCTTTTGCGGTTGCAGCTCCTAGACTGTGGAACAGCATCCCTCTCCCCATCAGAACTGCCCCCTCCATCGACTCCTTTAAGTCCAGGCTCAAAACCTATTTCTACTCCCTAGCGTTTGAGGCTCATTGAGGAGGCGCTGTGAACTGTTTGCGTGCTACTGTATGTTTCATTTTTTTCCTTAGTACCTAATCAGATGTGCAGCACCTTGGTCAACGTGGGTTGTTTTTAAATGTGCTATACAAATAAAATTGACTTGACTTGACTTGACTTGACTATACTGCAGCCACATGTGGTGCCTCAATGGCAGTGATGAGGATGAATGTCGAGTCTAGTTGGGAAGGTTGAATTAAATCTAGTACTCCATTACTCCCTTCACTTAGCTCCTTTAAGAAACACGGTGTATATTTATTTTGGTTATTTTATTTTTCTTTCTTTATTAAACTATTTTAATGCCCATGGCAGTCAGCATGTATGGAAATCGATTCACATTCTAAGCATGGAAGAGCCTTAGAATACATACTTAAAGTACAGTAATATTAATATTGCATGACAAGATTCTGCCTTCTTCAGTACATATCAGTCAATTGAGAAACTCTTGGGTTTTAAAAGGTGGTAATCATGGTAATAGCATTGAAATGAGTCACTTGCACCATAATTACTTCGATGTTAAGGACATTTACTTTCTACTTTAAAAATCAACATGAAAGCTTTTAACAATCTAATTTGAGAATAACCTCCTTCTTATTCATGAAGTTTAGCAAGCTTTATTAATATATTACATTACAGCCAATAACAAGCCTTTAACACACCACACCCCGAATTAAAAGCCAAATCAAAAGTATATTGACCCATAGGTCAAGATCTCTGATGGGTTAATAATTTGGGGTACATTAAATTTAAAAGATGGACGGATATCGTGATAGCAGATATTCACCTTATTCAAACTGATTTGGGGGACAAAAAGTCACAATGTTGCCTTTTCCTTGTTTATTAAACTCAACTACTGTAATTCTGTAAAATAAGTAAAATGAAGCAATGCGCGGGGTGGCATGGTGGCATGGCGGTAGAGTTACTGCCTCACAGCCAGAGACCCGTGTTCGATGCTGACTACGGGTGCTTGTCTGTACAGAGTTTGTACGTTCTCCCCGTGAACTGCGTGGGTTTTCTCCAATACCTTCGGTTTCCTCCCACACTCCAAAGTGGGTTTGTAGGTTAATTGGCTTGGTATATTTGTGAATTGCCCCCAGTGTGTGTGGGGTAGTGTTAGTGTGTGGGGATCATTGGTCACTGCGGACTCGGTGGGCTGAAGGACATGTTTCCACGCTGTATCTCTAATAAACGATCTTTAAATAGTACTCTGTTTATATTTACCATTTTTTAGCTTGACTTACCAAATCGGAACGATGGCAGCAACACTTCCTCCTCAATAACTATCAGCACAGGGACGCCTCAAGGCTGCGTGCTCACCCCCTCCTCTACTCACTCTACACCCATGACTGTGTAGCCAGACACAGTTTCAAGTCCATCTTCAAATTCACCGACGACACCACTGCTGTTGGACAAATCACTGGTAATGATGCGTCAGAATATAGGAGGGAGATTGATCATCTGATTGAATGGTACCAGAACGACATCCATGCTCTCAAGTCAGTAAGACCAAGGAGCTGACTGTTGATTTTAGAAGAGGAAGTCAAGGGTCCACAAACTCTTCATGGAGAGGTCGGTGGTGGAGAGAGTGAACAACTTCAAGTTCCTGGGTGTGCATATTTCTGAAAATCTGTCCTGGGCCCAGCACATTGATGCAATCATAAAGAAACTCCATCAACACCTCTACTTCCCGAGAAGATTGAGGATATTTGGTACTCTCTTAAACATTTACAGGTGTAAGAAGTACAGTGGAGAGCATATTGATTTTTTTTAGATTTAGAGATACAGCGCGGAAACAGGCCCTTCGGCCCAACGAGGCCGTGCTGTCCAGCGATCCTCGCACATTAACACTACCCTACACACACTAGGGACAATTTTTACATTTACCCAGTCAATTAACCAACATACCTGTATACTTTGGAGTGTGGGAGGAAACCGAAGATCTCGGAGAAAACCCACGCAGGTCACAGGGAGAACATACAAACTCCGTACAGACGGCGCCCGTAGTCAGGATCGAACCTGAGTCTCCGGCGCTGCATTCGCTGTAAGGCAGCAACTCTACCGCTGCACCATCTGGTTGCATCACGGCCTGCTTCGGCAACTCAAACCCTCTTAAATGAAGAAGATTGCAAAAGGTGGTGAATACTGCCCAATCCATCACGGGCATTGACCTCCCCACCATCGAAGTGATCTCTAGGGGGCGCTACCTCACAAAGGCAGCCAGCATTATCCACGACCGACACCACCCTGGCCAAACTCTCATTTCACTGCTGCCATTGGGAAGAAAGTATTGGAGTCTGAAAACCATATCTTCCAAGTTCAAAAACAACTTCTTCTGAACAAGCACCAGGCTCTTGAAGATTACTAACACCAATTAAACTTTGAACTACAAACTGTCCTGGTTGCAGTAGACACTTTGGGCTTTTGTTTTGCTTTGCACTAATATTGGGATCTTTGTTTATGAAACCATTTTTTGATTTTCTTATGTTGCCTATTGAGCACTGTGCTTACATACCTGTTATGCTGCTGCTACAAGTAAGAATTTAATTGTTCTGATCCGTTACATATGACTTTGGTCAACGTGGGTCGTTTTTAAATGTGCTATACAAATAAAATTGACTTGACTTGACTTGACAATTAAACACTGTTGACTCGTGAGAACGTGGAGAATTTATAAGGGGGAAAGTGTAGGATTTGTCCTAATGGGTGCTTGTTGCCTCAAGCTTGGACTCAGTGGGCCGAAGGGCCAGCTTCTGTGCTGCATGATTCCATGACTATGACGGCAATTTTCCTGGACTAGTCCTTCTCAGCTTGTCTCAGAACTGTGTCAGGGCAAGCGCTCAGTAGGAGGTCAGAAGAAACGGTTTAAGGACTGCCTCAAAGTGTCCCTCAAAGACTTGGACATCAACCTCAGCACTTGGGAGTCTCTTGCTCTGGACCGTCCAACCTGGCGTAGCAAGCTCACCACAGGAGCCCGTGCAGCAGAGAACAGATGCACTGCAGAGGCCCAGAGGAAACGCACCGCCCGCAAGGCCCGGGCTACCACCACTTCCACTGCAGCACCCATCCACTTGTGTCCTACGTGTGGGCGTGCCTTCCGGGCCCGGATTGGCCTGACCAGTCACTTCCGGACCCACAGTCACCAATCCTCCAACTGAAAGTGAAATCATGGTCATCTTCGAACCCGAAGGACGAACAACAACACATTCAAGGATGTTTTTTACTTCCATCCCAGCTCTGAGGTAGTCAATGAGACCAATACGGGAGCCATGGACATTCCCATAGATGGCTGATGGGGCAAAATAATCAGCCAGGCGGTGCACTGAGTAGATAGGGTTAAATCTCCCAATGCATAGCCTCAACATTCTCAAAACTATCTCAAATAGTCCTCACTTTGCGCGGGTAAGTGTTGTGTTGCCGGGAGTCAATGGAAACGTTGCATTTGTCTAAGGGAGCTTGGAGCTCATTTTTTGAACCTTTTTCTCTCTTGGCCTGGCAACTCCATCCATGATAGAGCTTGGAATCCATGTCTGGACCCTGTTGTCAGGCACACAAACTGTGGGCTGCTCAACATAGCTATCAGAGAGTAATTAAAATGCCAACGGGAGGGAAGATGGCCGGGAGTTGTCTCTGATATTGGTTTACATATCCTGCAACAAAATCTGGAAGATTTTGCAAACACAATGTTGGTAGTATATTTCAAGTGTCTACACATGCCTGTTATAGTAGTCCAGGACTCAGCATCGCATAGTAGGGTAGAGATCACTACTAATTTGACGAAGGACATTCTTGCAATTGAGGGAGTGCAGCGTAGGTTCACGAGGTTAATTCCCGGGATGGCGGGACAGTCATATGATGAAAGAATGGAACGACTGGGCTTGTATTTACTGGAATTTAGAAGGATGTGAGGGGATCTTATAGAAACATCTAAAATTACTAAGGAATTGGACGTGCTAGATGCAGGAAATGTTCCCGATGTTGGGGGAGTCCAGAACCACGTGCCACAGTTTAAGAATAAGGGGTAGGCCATTTAGAACTGAGATGAGGAAAATAATTTTCACCCAGAGAGTTGTGAATTTGTGGAATTCTCTGCCTCTGAAGGCAGTGGAGGCCGATTCACTGGATGCATTCAAGAGAGTTAGATAAAGCTCTTAGGGCTAGTGGAATCAAGGGATATAGGGAGAAGGCAGGAACAGGGTACTGATTGTGGATGATCAGCCATGATCAAATTGAATGATTTGCTGGCTGGCTCGGTGCTGGCTCGAAGGGCCGAAAGGCCTACTCCTGTACCTATTTTCCATGTATCTATGTGTCTATATCTGGTAGACTACAAGCTTACTATTGGAGGTAGACACAAAATGTTGTAGTAACTCAGAGGGTCAGGCAGCATCTCAGGAGAGAAGGAATGGGTGACGCTTCGGGTCGAGACCCTTCTTCAGACTGAATCTTCTTCAAACTACAAGCTTAATATTGGGTCTGATTCTCTCCTTGCCTTGACTCAACAGCAGGGCAGCACAGTGGCACAGCAGTTGAGTTGCTACCTTAGAGCGCCAGAGACCCCAGTTTGATACTGACTATGGGTGCTGCCTGTATGGAGTTTGTATGTTCTCCCTGTGAACTTGTGTGTTTTCTCCGGGTACTCTATTTCCCTCTCACACTCCAAAGATGTAAAGGTTTGTAGGGTAATTGGTGTGTAATTGGTCTCTAGTGTGTAAGGTAGTGCAAGCACATGGGGTGATCGCTGAACTCTGTAGGCCGGAGGGCCTGTTTCCGCGCTGTATCTCCAAAGTCTAAAAGTAAACGACCTACTTGGGTGAGTGAGAAGGTTAAATCCCAAATCCCAATTAAATAATAATGCCTCAGGAATCCAAAAACAAAACAATGGAGAGAATCAGTCACAAATCCACAATCCACTTCTGAAGATATCGGGACAGCTCAGAAATGCCAACATTTGGGATATTTCTGCATGACACAAAAGGACTTTGAAAATATTTCTCAGATCCATTTATGCCAAATATTACCCATTAAAAATATTGATCATGTAAATATTCTCCAACTCTTCCTGCCAAAACTGCATTATTATTTTTAGACCGCAGTTTTCTTGGTTTGATGTGCTACATCCAATTATTTTCTACAAGGATCACTCTAGGTAGCATCGTAGGTCAGATATCCATCTCAAATCCTTCAATGGATTTTTCAATCAATGCACGGGGAAATGCTGGGTGAATCTTCAACAAGTTGCTGCCATCTGGCTTAGAAATCTAACGAGTGCGACTAAACCTGCAACTTCAATATCCAGATTGAGTTGAGAGAGACTGCAAGGAAACAGGCCCTTCGGCCCACCAAGTCTACGCCAACTTTCGATCACTAGTTCCGTCCTACACACAGCGGACAATTTACTGAAGCCAATTAACCTACAAACCCGCGTGTCTTTGGGATGTGGGAGGGAACCGGAGCACCCGGAGAACATGCAAACTCCACACAGACAGCACCCGTGGTCAGGATCGAACGCGGGAATCTGCCAATGTGAGACAGTAGCTCTACCACTGTGCCACTGTGCCGACCACATATACTCAGATACACTCAACTTACTCCATGATGTCAAGTCAAGTCAAGTCAATTTTATTTGTATAGCACATTTAAAAACAACCCACGTTGACCAAAGTGCTGTACATCTGATTAGGTACTAAGGAAAAAAAATGAAACATACAGTAGCACGCAAACAGTTCACAGGGCCTCCTCAATGAGCCTCAAACGCTAGGGAGTAGAAATAGGTTTTGAGCCTGGACTTAAAGGAGTCGTTGGAGGGGGCAGTTCTGATGGGGAGAGGGATGCTGTTCCACAGTCTAGGAGCTGCAATCGCAAAAGCACGGTCACCCCTGAACTTAAGCCTAGACCGCGGGATAGTGAGTAGCCCCAAGTCGGCCGACCTGAGGGACCTGGAGTTAGAGAGGGGGGTTAGAAGATTTTTGATGTAGGTGGGGGAATGTCCATTTAGGGCTTTATACGTGAATAGGAGGAGCTTGAAGTTGATTTTGTACCATACAGGGAGCCAGTGGAGAGAGGCCAGAATCGGGGTGATGTGGTCCCTTTTATGGGTACCCGTCAGGAGTCTCGCTGCAGCGTTTTGGACCAGTTGCAGGCGGGACAGGGAAGATTGGCTGATCTTGGCTGATGTTGGCTTAAGTTCCATTTCTGCCAGAGAAAATATTGCCTCAACTGAAACTGTCTAATTTATTTTCATTCTCCTAAAATGTATATAATGCCTCCAACATAATAAAACAGTCCAATCATGCATCTTGCTGTTGAATTATCAAATGTTAGATGGTTAGGAATCCAGAGTGTTTAATTGTCATTTTGGAACAACGCAATGAATTTTCCTACTTGCAGAAACAAAGAACTGCAGATGCTGGTTTATACCAAAGATAGACACAAAGTGCTGGAGTAACTTTGTTACTCATCTCTGGAGAAAAAGGGTGGGTGACGTTTCAGGTTGGGATCATTCCTCAGACTGAGAGTAAGGGGTGGGAGGGGAGGCGAAGAGCTGGAGGCAAGAAAAGACCAGAATCAATCAGGGCAGCAACAAGTGACCTCAGGCAGGGTGTTGCCAGGTAGATCCGTTGTTGGCTAGGGAAGGTGTGATCTCAAGAGAAACAGTGGAGAACTGGCACAGGTAACTGGTCACTGGTAAAAATGACTAGGGAGGAGGAAGGGGGCAAGTGGGGGGGGGAGAGGGAAGTTGGAGGAAGGGAGTCCGCTGAAGCTTTGCAGGCTTGTTAATGCAATAACACACAAATAAACATATAATAACACAATCAAGTAATCATCAGCAATGTGTAGGAAGGAACTGCAGATGCTGGTTTAAACCGAAGATAGATGCAAAATGCTGGAGTAACTCAACGGGACAGGCAGCATCTTGAGAGAGAAGGAACGGGTAACGTCTCAGGTCGAGACCCTTCTTCGTCTGAAGAAACTTCACCCATTCCATCTCTCCAGAGATGCTGCCTGTCCCACTGAGTTACTCCAGCATTTTGTGTAATAATCAGCAATGCCAAGTAACCAGACCATAAAAGAGGGAATTACATAGTGCAACCTAAAGTTTGTAGAATATCATACGGTTGTAGTTTGTGTTGTGCAGTGTTCAAGAGCCTGATGGTCAACTCACACATTGATTTAAATTAATTTCTAACTTGAAATGCAGTAAGACAGAAATGAATATAAATAAATGTGTTTCTTGCCTCACCCTGAGCACTATTTAGCATCATGCTGCACAGAAACAAGTCCTTCAGTCTCAGGAAAACATAAGTATAATAATTGATGTCATAATTATTTTATTCCTAATTAACTTAAGAATGCGCAAGAGTTAAGAATGTTAACAGTTCAAGACAGAGAATATCGATGCATCTACTGATCTTCAGTGAGTGCACATTTTGTTCCAAGTTGCATTTAACCTGCTTTACAACCTTTTAAAACACAGTTCACATGGAGTCAAGACTTTGATTTAATCTGAGTGCTGTCCGCAATCACTCGTATAGCATCTACACCCATCAGCAGCTATTTGGTTGCCTAGCTTGTGAACGACTTTGGAATTGAATTTTCCCACACAGTGTAAATTGAAGTGCAGTCCCCTCTCGCCCACGGCTAGATGACAGGACCAGGGATTGCGATGGGAACTAACCCATGTTTGTCTCTTCCTGCAAGCAAACCACACAACGTCCTTTCAAGTCATTTCCTGCATGACCTTGCAAACATCTTCAATGCACCATCTCAACCCAGATGTTCTAGTGGGCAGAGATCCAAGGGTGACGGAGGAACTGAAGGAAATCCACATTAGGCAGGAAATGGTGTTGGGTAGACTGATGGGACTGAAGGCTGATAAATCCCCAGGGCCTGATGGTCTGCATCCCAGAGTACTTAAGGAGGTGGCGCTAGAAATTGTGGATGCATTGGTGATCATTTTCCAATGTTCTATAGATTCAGGATCAGTTCCTGTGGATTGGAGGGTAGCTAATGTTTTCCCACTTTTTAAGAAAGGAGGGAGAGAGAAAATGGGAAATTATAGACCAGTTAGTCTGACATCAGTGGTGGGGAAGATGCTGGAATCAATTGTAAAAGACGAAATTGCGGAGCATTTGGATATTAGTAACAGGATTGTTCCGAGTCAGCATGGATTTACGAAGGGGAAATCATGCTTGACTAATCTTCTGGAATTCTTTGAGGATGTAACCAGGAAAATTGACAGGGGAGAGCCGGTGGATGTGGTGTACCTTGACTTTCAGAAAGCCTTTGACAAGGTTCCACATAGGAGATTAGTAGGCAAAATTAGAGCACATGGTATTGGAAGTAGGGTACTGACATGGATAGAAAATTGGTTGACAGACAGAAAGCAAAGAGTGGGGATAAATGGGTCCCTTTCAGAATGGCAGGCAGTAACTAGTGGGGTACCGCAAGGCTCGGTGCTGGGACCGCAGCTATTTACAATATACATTAATGACTTGGATGAAGGGATTAAAAGTACCATTAGCAAATTTGCAGATGATACAAAGCTGGGTGGTAGTGTGAACTGTGATGAAGATGCTATGAGGTTGCAGGGTGACTTGGACAGGTTGTGTGAGTGGGCGGATGCATGGCAGATGCAGTTTAATGTGGATAAGTGTGAGGTTATCCACTTTGGTGGTAAGAATAGGAAGGCAGAGTATTATTTGAATGGTGTCAAGTTAGAAACGCGATCTGGGTGTCCTAGTGCATCAGTCATTGAAAGGAAGCATGCAGGTACAGCAGGCAGTGAAGAAAGCCAATGGAATGTTGGCCTTCATAACAAGAGGAGTTGAGTATAGGAGCAAAGAGGTCCTTCTGCAGTTGTACAGGGCCCTAGTGAGACCGCACCTGGAGTACTGTGTGCAGTTTTGGTCTCCAAATTTGAGGAAGGATATTCTTGCTATTGAGGGGGTGCAGCGTAGGTTTACTAGGTTAATTCCCGGAATGGCGGGACTATCATATGTTGAAAGACTGGAGCGACTAGGCTTGTATACACTGGAATTTAGAAGGATGAGAGGAGATCTTATCGAAACGTATAAGATTATTAAGGGGTTGGACACGTTAGAGGCAGGAAACATGTTCCCAATGTTGGGGGAGTCCAAAACAAGGGGCCACAGTTTAAGAATAAGGGGTAGGCCATTTAGAACTGAGATGAAGAAAAACTTTTTCAGTCAGAGAGTTGTGAATCTGTGGAATTCTCTGCCTCAGAAGGCAGTGGAGGCCAATTCTCTGAATGCATTCAAGAGAGAGCTGGATAGAGCTCTTAAGGATAGCGGAGTCAGGGGGTATGGGGAGAAGGCAGGAACGGGGTACTGATTGAGAATGATCAGCCATGATCACATTGAATGGCGGTGCTGGCTTGAAGGGCCGAATGGCCTCCTCCTGCACCTATTGTCTATTGTCTATTGAGAGCTTACAAGTACGAGACTGTGGAAATCATGACCTGAATTCTGGAGCAATCAAGTGCCTGCAGACAATTTTTTAAAAAGTTAATCAAGATTAAGTCTAAACTTTTTCCAATCTGTGATTCCATGGAATCTCGATCCACCCTGGAGATCATGTTGCTTCATAGCGGGTGGTTTACATGCTGTATACAAGTGCAGCATAATCATACTGACACATTACTAAAGCACTGGACTTTCAAAATGCTCCTTTATATTAACAAACAGCAACAAGAGGACATCCTTCTAATACTAATGCAGTTACGTTGAGAGTTTAAAGACCCTTGTTCCATCGTAATCTTAATAATAAATCTGCAGCTCCATGCGAAACTATCGATTAGTGAGCTCTCTTCTATCTGAAACATCAAGAGGCATTTTCTGCTTTACACAGTATTCAGCAGTTCTTTTATGGTTAAACATCTGCATTGTAATGCAGTGAATATGAGAAATCATTTATGATAAAATGCGTTTAAAATGTCTTCACTTACATGAACATTGATGACAGATTTAAAGGCAATTCGTTGACAAGAAATTATTTAAACATGTTTCCTCCTATAAAGAAATAAATTAAATCAATTAGTTTAAAACACCCAGCCCATAAAAAATGCAAAGCATGAAATGGTTTTATATCAGAGGACAGTCAAATGGCGAGAGATTTTTTAAACTCATAATTAATGAAAATGAAGAATAATTTTCATAACTTGAGATGTGAAGATTTGCTTCACATATCAACATAGAACTGTATAGCACAGGAACAGGCCCTTTGGCCCACGATGTCTGTGTTGAATATTCTGCCCACTTAAAGTAATCCTTATCATCAGCACATGCTCCACATCCCTCCATTCCCTGTATAGTCACATGTCTAACTAAAAGCCTCCTAAACACTCCTATCTGCTGATACATACCCTTGTTATCAGAAATGCAGGCACACAATTTGATTCCATAACAAGGACAGCTTTGACTGTGCTTATCACTATTAATGGTCCAATTGTGCACCAGCTTCAGCGAAAAAATATGCCTTTCATGTCCAAAATTGCCACACTGCTGTGTCACATTATCATTCAGGGCACAAAGTGCTGGAGTAACTCAACAAGGCAGGAAGCATCTCTAGAGAATGTGGATAGGTGACATTTCGGGTCATCTTCAGACCACATAGTGCCCTTTTTTTATTGTAAACCAGCACCTGCGGCTCCTTGTTTCTACTTTCTCACATTGGTCTTGCTAAAAATGAAAATGTATTTTCAATCTCTGCAATTTCATGAAGTTGTTATTTTAACATCTCGGTCAACACCACGAAGTCTTGAACAAAACTATCGAAGTACATTGCAGGTAGACACGTAAAGCTGGAGTAACTCAGCGGGTCAGACAGTATCTCTGGAGAAAAGGAATAGGTGACGTTTCGGGTCAAGACCCTTCTTCAGACTCAACAAGACTCTCAGAGAGTCTCTGAGACTGTTGCAGCCTGGTGTTTCAGCTTTTTTCTGCTCTCTCAGTGAGATGCACAGGAATTCACAGAGTTATTTTAAAGGAAAATATATTACTGTAATGTTGGCTGATAGCTACCTCCCACACAGCACTATAAATCACATTATCTAATCAGTATCACATAGCTCTTTACACGAAGTTGATGCGTAAATTGAGTGCCCAACTTGACCGTGACTTTTGCATTGTAACAGAGATTACACAAAAGACGCAATCGAAACCAAGAACATTTCCAATTCTTAATTGCCATTTATATTTAACATTTAATATTCAATGTTTAACAGCGCTGGTAGCTTATAAATTATGTTGATCATGCTCCTACTATGCCAATTTACATTTTCAGCCCAGAAAGCAAATAATATAAAATAAGATAGACACAAAAAGCTGGAGTAACTCAGCGGGACAGGTAGCATCTCTGGAGAGAAGGAATGGGCGACGTTTCGGCTTCGAGATCCTTCTTCAGACTTTAGAGAAAAGGGAAACGAAAGATATAGACGATGTAGAGAGAAAAAGAACAATGAATGAAAGATATAGGGAAAAATAACAATGATAAAGGAAACAGGCCATTGTTAGCTGTTTAGTAAATAATATAAACTAGACCAAGTGGACCCAAACCTCTCCTGCACTGGTGCAGTACCTTCTCCTACCCCATCCCTCCCTCCCCTCCCCTCCCCCACTTCCCCACCCCCTTCCCTCTTCCCCTCCCCCTCCTCTCCCCCTCCCCCCACTCCCTCCCTCCCTCCCTCCTCCTCCCCTCCCCCTTCCCCCCCCCTCCCTCCCTCCTCCCGCTCCCCCCTCCCTCCCTCCTCTCCCTCCTCCCCTCCCCCTCCCTCCTCCCCTCCCCCTCTCCCCCCCTCACCCCTCTTCCCACAGAGGGAAGAAACTGGAGCACCCATACAGAGGCAGGGAGAGCCTGCACACTCCACGTGGACAGCAGTGGAGATCAAGATAGATCCCTGGCCAACTGGAGCTGTGAGGCTAGACACAAAATGTTGAAGTAACTCAACAGGTCGGACAACGTCTCTGGAGAAAATAAATAGGTGACTTTTTTGGGTTGGAACCTTTCTTCAGACTGAAAGATAAAGGGGGGGGAGGGAACGGGCAAATGCATATCTTCCCCACCCTTCCTGAGGTAATCTGTCGCCGGCCCTGATTTGTCCTGGTCTTTTCTTGCTTCCAGCCGGGACCCTTCTTTAGACTCAAGAAGACGGGTCTGAAGAACATCCCAACGCGACACAAAACCTGTACATGTTCTCCAGAGATGCTGCCTGACCCGTTGAGTTACTCCAGAACTTTATGATCTCTTATTCTCCACCTGCATCTGACTCAACCTTAAATCTGAAGACACAAAGTGCTAGAGTAGCTCGGTTGGTCAGGCAGCACCTCAGGAGAACATGGATGGATAGTTGGTACATACAGTTTAGTGTATTGTCACATGTACCGAGAAACAGTGAAAAACGTTTGTTGCACGCTATCCAGTCAGCGGAAAGACAATACATGATTACAACCGAGCCATTTACAGTCTAAGAAATGTTGCTGTAGGAATAAAGATTTAAGATTGCGGAGCGATTGTAATATGTGATTGTAGATCTGCTTCTGTGGCCCAGCACGCAAATAGTCACCAGGGTTGATAGTCACCAATCACCAAACATCACCGATATAGATATAGATATATAGGTGATGTTTCATTTTGGGACCCATCTGCAGACTCCTTAAATCTCATTGATTAAGTGAATGTGCTGCTGATTGTCCCTCGCTACACCAGTGGCTCATTCATGTAGAAAGAAATTGAAACTGAAAAGCAGTGAAAATTATAATCCCCTTCAAAGCTTAAGGTTTAATGTGGATAAATGTGAACTTACAGGGCGGCACGGTGGCGCAGCGGTAGAGTTGCTGCCTAACAGTGAATGCAGTGCCGGAGATCAAGGTTCGATCCCGACTACGGGTGCGGTCTGTACGGTGTTTGCACGTTCTCCCCGTGACCTGCGTGGGTTTTCTCCGAGAGCTTCGGTTTCCACCCACACTCCAAAGACGTACAGGTCTGTAGGTTAAT